>NC_133063.1:921896-1073879 GCF_048771995.1 Taeniopygia guttata | reverse complement strand
TCGAAGGATAAGTCCCAGACAGGAGCTGCCCCCACCTCATACTTGTGCTGCCCTGAGAGTTCCAGGGGAGCCCTACAAACTGACATCAGGAACCTGGATTGTGAGTTTTCTTTCCCAGGGAAAAGAGCCGATGTTTGCGCTCCGACTCCTGTGGCCCTGAGCGGGCAGCTGAGTGCAAAAAATCCGAACGTCGAAGGATAAGTCCCAGAAAGGAGCTGCCCCCACCTCATACTTGTGCTGCCCTGACAGTCCCAGGGGAGCCCTACAAACTGACATCAGGAACCTGGACTGGTGAGTTTTCTTTCCCAGGGAAAAAAGCCAATGTTTGCGCTCCGAGTCCTGTGGCCCTGAGCGGGCAGCTGACTTCAAAAAATCGGAACATCGAAGGATAAGTCCCAGACAGGAGCTGCCCCCATCTCATACTTGTGCTGCCCTGAGAGTCCAAAAAGAGCCCTACAAACTGACATCAGGAACCTGGACTGGTGAGTTTTCTTTCCCAGGGAAAAGAGCCGATGTTTGCGCTCCGAGTCCTGTGGCCCTGAGCGGGCAGCTGAATGCAAAAAATCCGAACATCGAAGGATAAGTCCCAGACAGGAGCTGCCCCCTCCTCATACTTGTGCTGCCCTGACAGTCCCAGGGGAGCCCTACAAACTGACATCAGGAACCTGGACTGGTGAGTTTTCTTTCCCAGGGAAAAGAGCCGATGTTTGCGCTCCGACTCCTGTGGCCCTGAGTGGGCAGCTGAGTGCAAAAAATCCGAACATCGAAGGATAAGTCCCAGACAGGAGCTGCCCCCACCTCATACTTGTGCTGCCCTGAGAGTCCCAGGGGAGCCCTACAAACTGACATCAGGAACCTGGACTGGTGAGTTTTCTTTCCCAGGGAAAAGAGCCGATGTTTGCGCCACGAGTCCTGTGGCCCTGAGCGGGCAGCTGAATGCAAAAAATCCGAACATCGAAGGATAAGTCCCAGACAGGAGCTGCCCCCACCTCATACTTGTGCTGTCCTGAGAGTCCAAAAAGAGCCCTACAAACTGACATCAGGAACCTGGATGGTGAGTTTTCTTTCCCAGGGAAAAGAGCCGATGTTTGCGCTCCGACTCCTGGGGCCCTGAGCCGGCAGCTGAATGCAAAAAATCCGAACATCGAAGGATAAGTCCCAGACAGGAGCTGCCCCCACCTCATACTTGTGCTGTCCTGAGAGTCCAAAAAGAGCCCTACAAACTGACATCAGGAACCTGGACTGGTGAGTTTTCTTTCTCAGGGAAAAGAGCCGATGTTTGCGCTCCGAGTCCTGTGGCCCTGAGCCGGCAGCTGACCGCACAAATTCCGAACATCGAAGGATAAGTCCCAGAAAGGAGCTGCCCCCACCTCATGCTTGTGCTGCCCTGACAGTCCCAGGGGAGCCCTACAAACTGACATCAGGAACCTGGACTGGTGAGTTTTCTTTCCCAGGGAAAAGAGCCGATGTTTGCGCTCCGAGTCCTGTGGCCCTGGGCCGACAGCTGACTGCAAAAAATCGGAACATCGAAGGATAAGTCCCAGACAGGAGCTGCCCCCACCTCATACTTGTGCTGCCCTGACAGTCCCAGGGGAGCCCTACAAACTGACATCAGGAACCTGGACTGGTGAGTTTTCTTTCCCAGGGAAAAGAGCCGATGTTTGCGCCCGGAGTCCTGTGGCCGTGAGCATGCAGCTGACTGCAAAAAATCCGAACATCGAAGGATAAGTCCCAGACAGGAGCTGCACCTACCTCATACTTGTGCTGCCCTGACAGTCCCAGGGGAGCCCTCCAAACTGACATCAGGAACCTGGACTGGTGAGTTTTCTTTCCCAGGGAAAAGAGCCGATGTTTGCGCTCCGAGTCCTGTGGCCCTGAGCGGGCAGCTGACCGCACAAATTCCGAACATCGAAGTATAAGTCCCAGAAAGGAGCTGCCCCCACCTCATACTTGTGCTGCCCTGACAGTCCCAGGGGAGCCCTACAAACTGACATCAGGAACCTGGACTGGTGAGTTTTCTTTCCCAGGGAAAAGAGCCGATATTTTCGCTCCGAGTCCTATGGCCCTGAGCGGGCAGCTGAGTGCAAAAAATCCGAACATCGAAGGATAAGTCCCAGACAGGATCTGCCCCCACCTCATACATGTGCTACCCTGACAGTCCCAGGGGAGCCCTACAAACTGACATCAGGAACCTGGACTGGTGAGTTTTCTTTCCCAGGGAAAAGAGCCGATGTTTGCGCTCCGAGTCCTGTGGCCCTGAGCCGGCAGGTGACTGCAATAAATCGGAACATCGAAGGATAAGTCCCAGACAGGAGCTGCCCCCACCTCATACTTGTGCTGCCCTGCGAGTCCAAAAAGAGCCCTACAAACTGACATCAGGAACCTGGACTGGTGAGTTTTCTTTCCCAGGGAAAAGAACTGATGTTTGCGCTCCGAGTCCTGGGGCCCTGAGCCGGCAGCTGAGTGCAAAAAATCCGAACATCGAAGGATAAGTCCCAGACAGGAGCTGCCCCCACCTCATACTTGTGCTGCCCTGACAGTCCCAGGGGAGCCCTACAAACTGACATCAGGAACCTGGACTGGTGAGTTTTCTTTCCCAGGGAAAAGAGCCGATGTTTGCGCTCCGAGTCCTGTGGCCCTGAGCCGGCAGCTGACTGCAAAAAATCGGAACATCGAAGGATAAGTCCCAGACAGGAGCTGCCCCCACCTCATACTTGTGCTGCCCTGACAGTCCCAGGGGAGCCCTACAAACTGACATCAGGAACCTGGACTGGTGAGTTTTCTTTCCCAGGGAAAAGAGCCGATGTTTGCGCTCCGAGTCCTATGGCCCTGAGCCGGCAGCTGACTGCAAAAAATCCGAACATCGAAGGATAAGTCCCAGACAGGAGCTGCCCCCATCTCATACTTGTGCTGCCCTGAGAGTCCAAAAAGAGCCCTACAAACTGACATCAGGAACCTGGACTGGTGAGTTTTCTTTCCCAGGGAAAAGAGCCGATGTTTGCGCCCCGAGTCCTGTGGCCCTGAGCGGGCTGCTGAATGCAAAAAATCCGAACATCGAAGGATAAGTCCCAGACAGGAGCTGCCCCCACCTCATACTTCTGCTGTCCTGAGAGTCCAAAAAGAGCCCTACAAACTGACATCAGGAACCTGGATGGTGAGCTTTCTTTCCCAGGGAAAAGAGCCGATGTTTGCGCTCCGACTCCTGTGGCCCTGATCCGGCAGCTGACCGCAAAAAATCCGAACATCGAAGGATAAGTCCCAGACAGGAGCTGCCCCCTCCTCATACTTGTGCTGCCCTGACAGTCCCAGGGGAGCCCTACAAACTGACATCAGGAACCTGGACTGGTGAGTTTTCTTTCCCAGGGAAAAGAGCCGATGTTTGCGCTCCGAGTCCTGTGGCCCTGAGCCGACAGCTGACTGCAAAAAATCGGAACATCGAAGGATAAGTCCCAGACAGGAGCTGCCCCCACCTCATACTTGTGCTGCCCTGAGAGTCCCAGGGGAGCCCTACAAACTGACATCAGGAACCTGGACTGGTGAGTTTTCTTTCCCAGGGAAAAGAGCCGATGTTTGCGCTCCGAGTCCTGTGGCCCTGAGCGGGCAGATGAGTGCAAAAAATCCGAACATCGAAGGATAAGTCCCAGACAGGAGCTGCCCCCACCTCATACTTGTGCTGCCCTGACAGTCCCAGGGGAGCCCTACAAACTGACATCAGGAACCTGGACTGGTGAGTTTTCTTTCCCAGGGAAAAGAGCCGATGTTTGCGCCCCGAGTCCTGTGGCCCTGAGCGGGCAGCTGAATGCAAAAAATCCGAACATCGAAGGATAAGTCCCAGACAGGAGGTGCCCCCACCTCATACTTGTGCTGTCCTGAGAGTCCAAAAAGAGCCCTCCAAACTGACATCAGGAACCTGGACTGGTGAGTTTTCTTTCCCAGGGAAAAGAGCCGATGTTTGCGCTCCGAGTCCTGTGGCCCTGAGCCGGCAGCTGACCGCACAAATTCCGAACATCGAAGTATAAGTCCCAGACAGGAGCTGCCCCCACCTCATACTTGTGCTGCCCTGACAGTCCCAGGGGAGCCCTACAAACTGACATCAGGAACCTGGACTGGTGAGTTTTCTTTCCCAGGGAAAAGAGCCGATGTTTGCGCTCCGAGTCCTGTGGCCCTGAGTCGACAGCTGACTGCAAAAAATCGGAACATCGAAGGATAAGTCCCAGACAGGAGCTGCCCCCACCTCATACTTGTGCTGTCCTGAGAGTCCAAAAAGAGCCCTACAAACTGACATCAGGAAACTGGATGGTGAGTTTTCTTTCCCAGGGAAAAGAGCCGATGTTTGCGCTCTGACTCCTGTGGCCCTGAGCCGGCAGCTGAATGCAAAAAATCCGAACATCGAAGGATAAGTCCCAGACAGGAGCTGCCCCCACCTCATACTTGTGCTGTCCTGAGAGTCCAAAAAGAGCCCTACAAACTGACATCAGGAACCTGGACTGGTGAGTTTTCTTTCCCAGGGAAAAGAGCCGATGTTTTCACTCCGAGTCCTGTGGCCCTGAGCCGGCAGCTGACCGCAAAAAATCCGAACATCGAAGGATAAGTCCCAGACAGGAGCTGCCCCCTCCTCATACTTGTGCTGCCCTGACAGTCCCAGGGGAGCCCTACAAACTGACATCAGGAACCTGGACTGGTGAGTTTTCTTTCCCAGGGAAAAGAGCCGATGTTTGCGCCCGGAGTCCTGTGGCCGTGAGCCAGCAGCTGACCGCAGAAATTCCGAACATCGAAGGATAAGTCCCAGAAAGGAGCTGCCCCCACCTCATACTTGTGCTGCCCTGACAGTCCCAGGGGAGCCCTACAAACTGACATCAGGAACCTGGACTGGTGAGTTTTCTTTCCCAGGGAAAAGAGCCGATGTTTGCGCCCCGAGTCCTGTGGCCGTGAGCATGCAGCTGACTGCAAAAAATCGGAACATCGAAGGATAAGTCCCAGACAGGAGCTGCCCCCACCTCATACTTGTGCTGCCCTGAGAGTCCCAGGGGAGCCCTACAAACTGACATCAGGAACCTGGACTGGTGAGTTTTCTTTCCCAGGGAAAAGAGCCGATGTTTGCGCTCCGAGTCCTGTGGCCCTGAGCGGGCAGATGAGTGCAAAAAATCCGAACATCGAAGGATAAGTCCCAGACAGGAGCTGCCCCCACCTCATACTTGTGCTGCCCTGAGAGTCCCAGGGGAGCCCTACAAACTGACATCAGGAACCTGGACTGGTGAGTTTTCTTTCCCAGGGAAAAGAGCCGATATTTTCGCTCCGAGTCCTGTGGCCCTGAGCGGGCAGCTGAGTGCAAAAAATCCGAACATCGAAGGATAAGTCCCAGACAGGATCTGCCCCCACCTCATACTTGTGCTACCCTGACAGTCCCAGGGGAGCCCTACAAACTGACATCAGGAACCTGGACTGGTGAGTTTTCTTTCCCAGGGACAAGAGCCGATGTTTGCGCCCCGAGTCCTATGGCCCTGAGCCGGCAGCTGACTGCATAAAATCGGAACATCGAAGGATAAGTCCCAGACAGGATCTGCCCCCACCTCATACTTGTGCTGCCCTGAGAGTCCCAGGGGAGCCCTACAAACTGACATCAGGCACCTGTACTGGTGAGTTTTCTTTCCCAGGGCAAAGAGCCGATGTTTGCGCTCCGAGTCCTGTGGCCCTGAGCCGGCAGCTGACTGCAATAAATCGGAACATCGAAGGATAAGTCCCAGACAGGAGCTGCCCCCACCTCATACTTGTGCTGCCCTGAGAGTCCAAAAAGAGCCCTACAAACTGACATCAGGAACCTGGACTGGTGAGTTTTCTTTCCCAGGGAAAAGAACCGATCTTTGCGCTCCGAGTCCTGGGGCCCTGAGCTGGCAGCTGACCGCAAAAAATCCGAACATCGAAGGATAAGTCCCAGACAGGAGCTGCCCCCACCTCATACTTGTGCTGCCCTGAGAGTTCCAGGGGAGCCCTACAAACTGACATCAGGAACCTGGATTGTGAGTTTTCTTTCCCAGGGAAAAGAGCCGATGTTTGCGCTCCGACTCCTGTGGCCCTGAGCGGGCAGCTGAGTGCAAAAAATCCGAACGTCGAAGGATAAGTCCCAGAAAGGAGCTGCCCCCACCTCATACTTGTGCTGCCCTGACAGTCCCAGGGGAGCCCTACAAACTGACATCAGGAACCTGGACTGGTGAGTTTTCTTTCCCAGGGAAAAAAGCCAATGTTTGCGCTCCGAGTCCTGTGGCCCTGAGCGGGCAGCTGACTTCAAAAAATCGGAACATCGAAGGATAAGTCCCAGACAGGAGCTGCCCCCATCTCATACTTGTGCTGCCCTGAGAGTCCAAAAAGAGCCCTACAAACTGACATCAGGAACCTGGACTGGTGAGTTTTCTTTCCCAGGGAAAAGAGCCGATGTTTGCGCTCCGAGTCCTGTGGCCCTGAGCGGGCAGCTGAATGCAAAAAATCCGAACATCGAAGGATAAGTCCCAGACAGGAGCTGCCCCCTCCTCATACTTGTGCTGCCCTGACAGTCCCAGGGGAGCCCTACAAACTGACATCAGGAACCTGGACTGGTGAGTTTTCTTTCCCAGGGAAAAGAGCCGATGTTTGCGCTCCGACTCCTGTGGCCCTGAGTGGGCAGCTGAGTGCAAAAAATCCGAACATCGAAGGATAAGTCCCAGACAGGAGCTGCCCCCACCTCATACTTGTGCTGCCCTGAGAGTCCCAGGGGAGCCCTCCAAACTGACATCAGGAACCTGGACTGGTGAGTTTTCTTTCCCAGGGAAAAGAGCCGATGTTTGCGCTCCGAGTCCTGTGGTCCGGAGCGGGCAGCTGAGTGCAAAAAATCCGAACATCGAAGGATAAGTCCCAGACAGGATCTGCCCCCACCTCATACTTGTGCTGCCCTGACAGTCCCAGGGGAGTCCTACAAACTGACATCAGGAACCTGGACTGGTGAGTTTTCTTTCCCAGGGAAAAGAGCCGATGTTTGCGCTCCGAGTCCTGTGGCACTGAGCGGGCAGCTGACCGCAGAAATTCCGAACATCGAAGGATAAGTCCCAGAAAGGAGCTACCCCCACCTCATACTTGTGCTGCCCTGACAGTCCCAGGGGAGCCCTACAAACTGACATCAGGAACCTGGACTGGTGAGTTTTCTTTCCCAGGGAAAAGAGCCGATGTTTGCGCTCCGAGTCCTGTGGCCCTGAGCGGGAAGATGAGTGCAAAAAATCCGAACATCGAAGGATAAGTCCCAGACAGGAGCTGCCCCCACCTCATACTTGTGCTGCCCTGACAGTCCCAGGGGAGCCCTACAAACTGACATCAGGAACCTGGACTGGTGAGTTTTCTTTCCCAGGGAAAAGAGCCGATGTTTGCGCTCCGAGTCCTGTGGCCCTGAGCCGACAGCTGACTGCAAAAAATCGGAACATCGAAGGATAAGTCCCAGACAGGAGCTGCCCCCACCTCATACTTGTGCTGCCCTGAGAGTCCCAGGGGAGCCCTACAAACTGACATCAGGAACCTGGACTGGTGAGTTTTCTTTCCCAGGGAAAAGAGCCGATGTTTGCGCTCCGAGTCCTGTGGCCCTGAGCGGGCAGATGAGTGCAAAAAATCCGAACATCGAAGGATAAGTCCCAGACAGGAGCTGCCCCCACCTCATACTTGTGCTGCCCTGACAGTCCCAGGGGAGCCCTACAAACTGACATCAGGAACCTGGACTGGTGAGTTTTCTTTCCCAGGGAAAAGAGCCGATGTTTGCGCCCCGAGTCCTGTGGCCCTGAGCGGGCAGCTGAATGCAAAAAATCCGAACATCGAAGGATAAGTCCCAGACAGGAGGTGCCCCCACCTCATACTTGTGCTGTCCTGAGAGTCCAAAAAGAGCCCTCCAAACTGACATCAGGAACCTGGACTGGTGAGTTTTCTTTCCCAGGGAAAAGAGCCGATGTTTGCGCTCCGAGTCCTGTGGCCCTGAGCCGGCAGCTGACCGCACAAATTCCGAACATCGAAGTATAAGTCCCAGACAGGAGCTGCCCCCACCTCATACTTGTGCTGCCCTGACAGTCCCAGGGGAGCCCTACAAACTGACATCAGGAACCTGGACTGGTGAGTTTTCTTTCCCAGGGAAAAGAGCCGATGTTTGGGCTCCGAGTCCTGTGGCCCTGAGTCGACAGCTGACTGCAAAAAATCGGAACATCGAAGGATAAGTCCCAGACAGGAGCTGCCCCCACCTCATACTTGTGCTGTCCTGAGAGTCCAAAAAGAGCCCTACAAACTGACATCAGGAAACTGGATGGTGAGTTTTCTTTCCCAGGGAAAAGAGCCGATGTTTGCGCTCTGACTCCTGTGGCCCTGAGCCGGCAGCTGAATGCAAAAAATCCGAACATCGAAGGATAAGTCCCAGACAGGAGCTGCCCCCACCTCATACTTGTGCTGTCCTGAGAGTCCAAAAAGAGCCCTACAAACTGACATCAGGAACCTGGACTGGTGAGTTTTCTTTCCCAGGGAAAAGAGCCGATGTTTTCACTCCGAGTCCTGTGGCCCTGAGCCGGCAGCTGACCGCAAAAAATCCGAACATCGAAGGATAAGTCCCAGACAGGAGCTGCCCCCTCCTCATACTTGTGCTGCCCTGACAGTCCCAGGGGAGCCCTACAAACTGACATCAGGAACCTGGACTGGTGAGTTTTCTTTCCCAGGGAAAAGAGCCGATGTTTGCGCCCGGAGTCCTGTGGCCGTGAGCCAGCAGCTGACCGCAGAAATTCCGAACATCGAAGGATAAGTCCCAGAAAGGAGCTGCCCCCACCTCATACTTGTGCTGCCCTGACAGTCCCAGGGGAGCCCTACAAACTGACATCAGGAACCTGGACTGGTGAGTTTTCTTTCCCAGGGAAAAGAGCCGATGTTTGCGCCCCGAGTCCTGTGGCCGTGAGCATGCAGCTGACTGCAAAAAATCGGAACATCGAAGGATAAGTCCCAGACAGGAGCTGCCCCCACCTCATACTTGTGCTGCCCTGAGAGTCCCAGGGGAGCCCTACAAACTGACATCAGGAACCTGGACTGGTGAGTTTTCTTTCCCAGGGAAAAGAGCCGATGTTTGCGCTCCGAGTCCTGTGGCCCTGAGCGGGCAGATGAGTGCAAAAAATCCGAACATCGAAGGATAAGTCCCAGACAGGAGCTGCCCCCACCTCATACTTGTGCTGCCCTGAGAGTCCCAGGGGAGCCCTACAAACTGACATCAGGAACCTGGACTGGTGAGTTTTCTTTCCCAGGGAAAAGAGCCGATATTTTCGCTCCGAGTCCTGTGGCCCTGAGCGGGCAGCTGAGTGCAAAAAATCCGAACATCGAAGGATAAGTCCCAGACAGGATCTGCCCCCACCTCATACTTGTGCTACCCTGACAGTCCCAGGGGAGCCCTACAAACTGACATCAGGAACCTGGACTGGTGAGTTTTCTTTCCCAGGGACAAGAGCCGATGTTTGCGCCCCGAGTCCTATGGCCCTGAGCCGGCAGCTGACTGCATAAAATCGGAACATCGAAGGATAAGTCCCAGACAGGATCTGCCCCCACCTCATACTTGTGCTGCCCTGAGAGTCCCAGGGGAGCCCTACAAACTGACATCAGGCACCTGTACTGGTGAGTTTTCTTTCCCAGGGCAAAGAGCCGATGTTTGCGCTCCGAGTCCTGTGGCCCTGAGCCGGCAGCTGACTGCAATAAATCGGAACATCGAAGGATAAGTCCCAGACAGGATCTGCCCCCACCTCATACTTGTGCTGCCCTGAGAGTCCAAAAAGAGCCCTACAAACTGACATCAGGAACCTGGACTGGTGAGTTTTCTTTCCCAGGGAAAAGAACCGATCTTTGCGCTCCGAGTCCTGGGGCCCTGAGCTGGCAGCTGACCGCAAAAAATCCGAACATCGAAGGATAAGTCCCAGACAGGAGCTGCCCCCACCTCATACTTGTGCTGCCCTGAGAGTTCCAGGGGAGCCCTACAAACTGACATCAGGAACCTGGATTGGTGAGTTTTCTTTCCCAGGGACAAGAGCCGATGTTTGCGCCCCGAGTCCTATGGCCCTGAGCCGGCAGCTGACTGCATAAAATCGGAACATCGAAGGATAAGTCCCAGACAGGATCTGCCCCCACCTCATACTTGTGCTGCCCTGAGAGTCCCAGGGGAGCCCTACAAACTGACATCAGGCACCTGTACTGGTGAGTTTTCTTTCCCAGGGCAAAGAGCCGATGTTTGCGCTCCGAGTCCTGTGGCCCTGAGCCGGCAGCTGACTGCAATAAATCGGAACATCGAAGGATAAGTCCCAGACAGGAGCTGCCCCCACCTCATACTTGTGCTGCCCTGAGAGTCCAAAAAGAGCCCTACAAACTGACATCAGGAACCTGGACTGGTGAGTTTTCTTTCCCAGGGAAAAGAACCGATCTTTGCGCTCCGAGTCCTGGGGCCCTGAGCTGGCAGCTGACCGCAAAAAATCCGAACATCGAAGGATAAGTCCCAGACAGGAGCTGCCCCCACCTCATACTTGTGCTGCCCTGAGAGTTCCAGGGGAGCCCTACAAACTGACATCAGGAACCTGGATTGTGAGTTTTCTTTCCCAGGGAAAAGAGCCGATGTTTGCGCTCCGACTCCTGTGGCCCTGAGCGGGCAGCTGAGTGCAAAAAATCCGAACGTCGAAGGATAAGTCCCAGAAAGGAGCTGCCCCCACCTCATACTTGTGCTGCCCTGACAGTCCCAGGGGAGCCCTACAAACTGACATCAGGAACCTGGACTGGTGAGTTTTCTTTCCCAGGGAAAAAAGCCAATGTTTGCGCTCCGAGTCCTGTGGCCCTGAGCGGGCAGCTGACTTCAAAAAATCGGAACATCGAAGGATAAGTCCCAGACAGGAGCTGCCCCCATCTCATACTTGTGCTGCCCTGAGAGTCCAAAAAGAGCCCTACAAACTGACATCAGGAACCTGGACTGGTGAGTTTTCTTTCCCAGGGAAAAGAGCCGATGTTTGCGCTCCGAGTCCTGTGGCCCTGAGCGGGCAGCTGAATGCAAAAAATCCGAACATCGAAGGATAAGTCCCAGACAGGAGCTGCCCCCTCCTCATACTTGTGCTGCCCTGACAGTCCCAGGGGAGCCCTACAAACTGACATCAGGAACCTGGACTGGTGAGTTTTCTTTCCCAGGGAAAAGAGCCGATGTTTGCGCTCCGACTCCTGTGGCCCTGAGTGGGCAGCTGAGTGCAAAAAATCCGAACATCGAAGGATAAGTCCCAGACAGGAGCTGCCCCCACCTCATACTTGTGCTGCCCTGAGAGTCCCAGGGGAGCCCTACAAACTGACATCAGGAACCTGGACTGGTGAGTTTTCTTTCCCAGGGAAAAGAGCCGATGTTTGCGCCACGAGTCCTGTGGCCCTGAGCGGGCAGCTGAATGCAAAAAATCCGAACATCGAAGGATAAGTCCCAGACAGGAGCTGCCCCCACCTCATACTTGTGCTGTCCTGAGAGTCCAAAAAGAGCCCTACAAACTGACATCAGGAACCTGGATGGTGAGTTTTCTTTCCCAGGGAAAAGAGCCGATGTTTGCGCTCCGACTCCTGGGGCCCTGAGCCGGCAGCTGAATGCAAAAAATCCGAACATCGAAGGATAAGTCCCAGACAGGAGCTGCCCCCACCTCATACTTGTGCTGTCCTGAGAGTCCAAAAAGAGCCCTACAAACTGACATCAGGAACCTGGACTGGTGAGTTTTCTTTCTCAGGGAAAAGAGCCGATGTTTGCGCTCCGAGTCCTGTGGCCCTGAGCCGGCAGCTGACCGCACAAATTCCGAACATCGAAGGATAAGTCCCAGAAAGGAGCTGCCCCCACCTCATGCTTGTGCTGCCCTGACAGTCCCAGGGGAGCCCTACAAACTGACATCAGGAACCTGGACTGGTGAGTTTTCTTTCCCAGGGAAAAGAGCCGATGTTTGCGCTCCGAGTCCTGTGGCCCTGGGCCGACAGCTGACTGCAAAAAATCGGAACATCGAAGGATAAGTCCCAGACAGGAGCTGCCCCCACCTCATACTTGTGCTGCCCTGAGAGTCCCAGGGGAGCCCTACAAACTGACATCAGGAACCTGGACTGGTGAGTTTTCTTTCCCAGGGAAAAGAGCCGATGTTTGCGCCCGGAGTCCTGTGGCCGTGAGCATGCAGCTGACTGCAAAAAATCCGAACATCGAAGGATAAGTCCCAGACAGGAGCTGCACCTACCTCATACTTGTGCTGCCCTGACAGTCCTAGGGGAGCCCTCCAAACTGACATCAGGAACCTGGACTGGTGAGTTTTCTTTCCCAGGGAAAAGAGCCGATGTTTGCGCTCCGAGTCCTGTGGCCCTGAGCGGGCAGCTGACCGCACAAATTCCGAACATCGAAGTATAAGTCCCAGAAAGGAGCTGCCCCCACCTCATACTTGTGCTGCCCTGACAGTCCCAGGGGAGCCCTACAAACTGACATCAGGAACCTGGACTGGTGAGTTTTCTTTCCCAGGGAAAAGAGCCGATATTTTCGCTCCGAGTCCTATGGCCCTGAGCGGGCAGCTGAGTGCAAAAAATCCGAACATCGAAGGATAAGTCCCAGACAGGATCTGCCCCCACCTCATACTTGTGCTACCCTGACAGTCCCAGGGGAGCCCTACAAACTGACATCAGGAACCTGGACTGGTGAGTTTTCTTTCCCAGGGAAAAGAGCCGATGTTTGCGCTCCGAGTCCTGTGGCCCTGAGCCGGCAGGTGACTGCAATAAATCGGAACATCGAAGGATAAGTCCCAGACAGGAGCTGCCCCCACCTCATACTTGTGCTGCCCTGCGAGTCCAAAAAGAGCCCTACAAACTGACATCAGGAACCTGGACTGGTGAGTTTTCTTTCCCAGGGAAAAGAGCCGATGTTTGCGCCACGAGTCCTGTGGCCCTGAGCGGGCAGCTGAATGCAAAAAATCCGAACATCGAAGGATAAGTCCCAGACAGGAGCTGCCCCCACCTCATACTTGTGCTGTCCTGAGAGTCCAAAAAGAGCCCTACAAACTGACATCAGGAACCTGGATGGTGAGTTTTCTTTCCCAGGGAAAAGAGCCGATGTTTGCGCTCCGACTCCTGGGGCCCTGAGCCGGCAGCTGAATGCAAAAAATCCGAACATCGAAGGATAAGTCCCAGACAGGAGCTGCCCCCACCTCATACTTGTGCTGTCCTGAGAGTCCAAAAAGAGCCCTACAAACTGACATCAGGAACCTGGACTGGTGAGTTTTCTTTCCCAGGGAAAAGAGCCGATGTTTGCGCCCGGAGTCCTGTGGCCGTGAGCATGCAGCTGACTGCAAAAAATCCGAACATCGAAGGATAAGTCCCAGACAGGAGCTGCACCTACCTCATACTTGTGCTGCCCTGACAGTCCCAGGGGAGCCCTCCAAACTGACATCAGGAACCTGGACTGGTGAGTTTTCTTTCCCAGGGAAAAGAGCCGATGTTTGCGCTCCGAGTCCTGTGGCCCTGAGCGGGCAGCTGACCGCACAAATTCCGAACATCGAAGTATAAGTCCCAGAAAGGAGCTGCCCCCACCTCATACTTGTGCTGCCCTGACAGTCCCAGGGGAGCCCTACAAACTGACATCAGGAACCTGGACTGGTGAGTTTTCTTTCCCAGGGAAAAGAGCCGATATTTTCGCTCCGAGTCCTATGGCCCTGAGCGGGCAGCTGAGTGCAAAAAATCCGAACATCGAAGGATAAGTCCCAGACAGGATCTGCCCCCACCTCATACTTGTGCTACCCTGACAGTCCCAGGGGAGCCCTACAAACTGACATCAGGAACCTGGACTGGTGAGTTTTCTTTCCCAGGGAAAAGAGCCGATGTTTGCGCTCCGAGTCCTGTGGCCCTGAGCCGGCAGGTGACTGCAATAAATCGGAACATCGAAGGATAAGTCCCAGACAGGAGCTGCCCCCACCTCATACTTGTGCTGCCCTGCGAGTCCAAAAAGAGCCCTACAAACTGACATCAGGAACCTGGACTGGTGAGTTTTCTTTCCCAGGGAAAAGAACCGATGTTTGCGCTCCGAGTCCTGGGGCCCTGAGCCGGCAGCTGAGTGCAAAAAATCCGAACATCGAAGGATAAGTCCCAGACAGGAGCTGCCCCCACCTCATACTTGTGCTGCCCTGACAGTCCCAGGGGAGCCCTACAAACTGACATCAGGAACCTGGACTGGTGAGTTTTCTTTCCCAGGGAAAAGAGCCGATGTTTGCGCTCCGAGTCCTGTGGCCCTGAGCCGGCAGCTGACTGCAAAAAATCGGAACATCGAAGGATAAGTCCCAGACAGGAGCTGCCCCCACCTCATACTTGTGCTGCCCTGACAGTCCCAGGGGAGCCCTACAAACTGACATCAGGAACCTGGACTGGTGAGTTTTCTTTCCCAGGGAAAAGAGCCGATGTTTGCGCTCCGAGTCCTGTGGCCCTGAGCCGGCAGCTGACTGCAAAAAATCCGAACATCGAAGGATAAGTCCCAGACAGGAGCTGCCCCCATCTCATACTTGTGCTGCCCTGAGAGTCCAAAAAGAGCCCTACAAACTGACATCAGGAACCTGGACTGGTGAGTTTTCTTTCCCAGGGAAAAGAGCCGATGTTTGCGCCCCGAGTCCTGTGGCCCTGAGCGGGCTGCTGAATGCAAAAAATCCGAACATCGAAGGATAAGTCCCAGACAGGAGCTGCCCCCACCTCATACTTCTGCTGTCCTGAGAGTCCAAAAAGAGCCCTACAAACTGACATCAGGAACCTGGATGGTGAGTTTTCTTTCCCAGGGAAAAGAGCCGATGTTTGCGCTCCGACTCCTGTGGCCCTGATCCGGCAGCTGACCGCAAAAAATCCGAACATCGAAGGATAAGTCCCAGACAGGAGCTGCCCCCTCCTCATACTTGTGCTGCCCTGACAGTCCCAGGGGAGCCCTACAAACTGACATCAGGAACCTGGACTGGTGAGTTTTCTTTCCCAGGGAAAAGAGCCGATGTTTGCGCTCCGAGTCCTGTGGCCCTGAGCCGACAGCTGACTGCAAAAAATCGGAACATCGAAGGATAAGTCCCAGACAGGAGCTGCCCCCACCTCATACTTGTGCTGCCCTGAGAGTCCCAGGGGAGCCCTACAAACTGACATCAGGAACCTGGACTGGTGAGTTTTCTTTCCCAGGGAAAAGAGCCGATGTTTGCGCTCCGAGTCCTGTGGCCCTGAGCGGGCAGATGAGTGCAAAAAATCCGAACATCGAAGGATAAGTCCCAGACAGGAGCTGCCCCCACCTCATACTTGTGCTGCCCTGACAGTCCCAGGGGAGCCCTACAAACTGACATCAGGAACCTGGACTGGTGAGTTTTCTTTCCCAGGGAAAAGAGCCGATGTTTGCGCCCCGAGTCCTGTGGCCCTGAGCGGGCAGCTGAATGCAAAAAATCCGAACATCGAAGGATAAGTCCCAGACAGGAGGTGCCCCCACCTCATACTTGTGCTGTCCTGAGAGTCCAAAAAGAGCCCTCCAAACTGACATCAGGAACCTGGACTGGTGAGTTTTCTTTCCCAGGGAAAAGAGCCGATGTTTGCGCTCCGAGTCCTGTGGCCCTGAGCCGGCAGCTGACCGCACAAATTCCGAACATCGAAGTATAAGTCCCAGACAGGAGCTGCCCCCACCTCATACTTGTGCTGCCCTGACAGTCCCAGGGGAGCCCTACAAACTGACATCAGGAACCTGGACTGGTGAGTTTTCTTTCCCAGGGAAAAGAGCCGATGTTTGCGCTCCGAGTCCTGTGGCCCTGAGTCGACAGCTGACTGCAAAAAATCGGAACATCGAAGGATAAGTCCCAGACAGGAGCTGCCCCCACCTCATACTTGTGCTGTCCTGAGAGTCCAAAAAGAGCCCTACAAACTGACATCAGGAAAGTGGATGGTGAGTTTTCTTTCCCAGGGAAAAGAGCCGATGTTTGCGCTCTGACTCCTGTGGCCCTGAGCCGGCAGCTGAATGCAAAAAATCCGAACATCGAAGGATAAGTCCCAGACAGGAGCTGCCCCCACCTCATACTTGTGCTGTCCTGAGAGTCCAAAAAGAGCCCTACAAACTGACATCAGGAACCTGGACTGGTGAGTTTTCTTTCCCAGGGAAAAGAGCCGATGTTTTCACTCCGAGTCCTGTGGCCCTGAGCCGGCAGCTGACCGCAAAAAATCCGAACATCGAAGGATAAGTCCCAGACAGGAGCTGCCCCCTCCTCATACTTGTGCTGCCCTGACAGTCCCAGGGGAGCCCTACAAACTGACATCAGGAACCTGGACTGGTGAGTTTTCTTTCCCAGGGAAAAGAGCCGATGTTTGCGCCCGGAGTCCTGTGGCCGTGAGCCAGCAGCTGACCGCAGAAATTCCGAACATCGAAGGATAAGTCCCAGAAAGGAGCTGCCCCCACCTCATACTTGTGCTGCCCTGACAGTCCCAGGGGAGCCCTACAAACTGACATCAGGAACCTGGACTGGTGAGTTTTCTTTCCCAGGGAAAAGAGCCGATGTTTGCGCCCCGAGTCCTGTGGCCGTGAGCATGCAGCTGACTGCAAAAAATCGGAACATCGAAGGATAAGTCCCAGACAGGAGCTGCCCCCACCTCATACTTGTGCTGCCCTGAGAGTCCCAGGGGAGCCCTACAAACTGACATCAGGAACCTGGACTGGTGAGTTTTCTTTCCCAGGGAAAAGAGCCGATGTTTGCGCTCCGAGTCCTGTGGCCCTGAGCGGGCAGATGAGTGCAAAAAATCCGAACATCGAAGGATAAGTCCCAGACAGGAGCTGCCCCCACCTCATACTTGTGCTGCCCTGAGAGTCCCAGGGGAGCCCTACAAACTGACATCAGGAACCTGGACTGGTGAGTTTTCTTTCCCAGGGAAAAGAGCCGATATTTTCGCTCCGAGTCCTGTGGCCCTGAGCGGGCAGCTGAGTGCAAAAAATCCGAACATCGAAGGATAAGTCCCAGACAGGATCTGCCCCCACCTCATACTTGTGCTACCCTGACAGTCCCAGGGGAGCCCTACAAACTGACATCAGGAACCTGGACTGGTGAGTTTTCTTTCCCAGGGACAAGAGCCGATGTTTGCGCCCCGAGTCCTATGGCCCTGAGCCGGCAGCTGACTGCATAAAATCGGAACATCGAAGGATAAGTCCCAGACAGGATCTGCCCCCACCTCATACTTGTGCTGCCCTGAGAGTCCCAGGGGAGCCCTACAAACTGACATCAGGCACCTGTACTGGTGAGTTTTCTTTCCCAGGGCAAAGAGCCGATGTTTGCGCTCCGAGTCCTGTGGCCCTGAGCCGGCAGCTGACTGCAATAAATCGGAACATCGAAGGATAAGTCCCAGACAGGATCTGCCCCCACCTCATACTTGTGCTGCCCTGAGAGTCCAAAAAGAGCCCTACAAACTGACATCAGGAACCTGGACTGGTGAGTTTTCTTTCCCAGGGAAAAGAACCGATCTTTGCGCTCCGAGTCCTGGGGCCCTGAGCTGGCAGCTGACCGCAAAAAATCCGAACATCGAAGGATAAGTCCCAGACAGGAGCTGCCCCCACCTCATACTTGTGCTGCCCTGAGAGTTCCAGGGGAGCCCTACAAACTGACATCAGGAACCTGGATTGTGAGTTTTCTTTCCCAGGGAAAAGAGCCGATGTTTGCGCTCCGACTCCTGTGGCCCTGAGCGGGCAGCTGAGTGCAAAAAATCCGAACGTCGAAGGATAAGTCCCAGAAAGGAGCTGCCCCCACCTCATACTTGTGCTGCCCTGACAGTCCCAGGGGAGCCCTACAAACTGACATCAGGAACCTGGACTGGTGAGTTTTCTTTCCCAGGGAAAAAAGCCAATGTTTGCGCTCCGAGTCCTGTGGCCCTGAGCGGGCAGCTGACTTCAAAAAATCGGAACATCGAAGGATAAGTCCCAGACAGGAGCTGCCCCCATCTCATACTTGTGCTGCCCTGAGAGTCCAAAAAGAGCCCTACAAACTGACATCAGGAACCTGGACTGGTGAGTTTTCTTTCCCAGGGAAAAGAGCCGATGTTTGCGCTCCGAGTCCTGTGGCCCTGAGCGGGCAGCTGAATGCAAAAAATCCGAACATCGAAGGATAAGTCCCAGACAGGAGCTGCCCCCTCCTCATACTTGTGCTGCCCTGACAGTCCCAGGGGAGCCCTACAAACTGACATCAGGAACCTGGACTGGTGAGTTTTCTTTCCCAGGGAAAAGAGCCGATGTTTGCGCTCCGACTCCTGTGGCCCTGAGTGGGCAGCTGAGTGCAAAAAATCCGAACATCGAAGGATAAGTCCCAGACAGGAGCTGCCCCCACCTCATACTTGTGCTGCCCTGAGAGTCCCAGGGGAGCCCTCCAAACTGACATCAGGAACCTGGACTGGTGAGTTTTCTTTCCCAGGGAAAAGAGCCGATGTTTGCGCTCCGAGTCCTGTGGTCCGGAGCGGGCAGCTGAGTGCAAAAAATCCGAACATCGAAGGATAAGTCCCAGACAGGATCTGCCCCCACCTCATACTTGTGCTGCCCTGACAGTCCCAGGGGAGTCCTACAAACTGACATCAGGAACCTGGACTGGTGAGTTTTCTTTCCCAGGGAAAAGAGCCGATGTTTGCGCTCCGAGTCCTGTGGCACTGAGCGGGCAGCTGACCGCAGAAATTCCGAACATCGAAGGATAAGTCCCAGAAAGGAGCTACCCCCACCTCATACTTGTGCTGCCCTGACAGTCCCAGGGGAGCCCTACAAACTGACATCAGGAACCTGGACTGGTGAGTTTTCTTTCCCAGGGAAAAGAGCCGATGTTTGCGCTCCGAGTCCTGTGGCCCTGAGCGGGAAGATGAGTGCAAAAAATCCGAACATCGAAGGATAAGTCCCAGACAGGAGCTGCCCCCACCTCATACTTGTGCTGCCCTGACAGTCCCAGGGGAGCCCTACAAACTGACATCAGGAACCTGGACTGGTGAGTTTTCTTTCCCAGGGAAAAGAGCCGATGTTTGCGCCCCGAGTCCTGTGGCCCTGAGCGGGCAGCTGAATGCAAAAAATCCGAACATCGAAGGATAAGTCCCAGACAGGAGCTGCCCCCACCTCATACTTGTGCTGTCCTGAGAGTCCAAAAAGAGCCCTACAAACTGACATCAGGAACCTGGATGGTGAGTTTTCTTTCCCACGGAAAAGAGCCGATGTTTGCGCTCCGACTCCTGTGGCCCTGAGCCGGCAGCTGAATGCACAAATTCCGAACATCGAAGGATAAGTCCCAGACAGGAGCTGCCCCCACCTCATACTTGTGCTGTCCTGAGAGTCCAAAAAGAGCCCTACAAACTGACATCAGGAACCTGGACTGGTGAGTTTTCTTTCCCAGGGAAAAGAGCCGATGTTTTCACTCCGAGTCCTGTGGCCCTGAGCCGGCAGCTGACCGCAAAAAATCCGAACATCGAAGGATAAGTCCCAGACAGGAGCTGCCCCCTCCTCATACTTGTGCTGCCCTGACAGTCCCAGGGGAGCCCTACAAACTGACATCAGGAACCTGGACTGGTGAGTTTTCTTTCCCAGGGAAAAGAGCCGATGTTTGCGCCCGGAGTCCTGTGGCCGTGAGCCGGCAGCTGACCGCAGAAATTCCGAACATCGAAGGATAAGTCCCAGAAAGGAGCTGCCCCCACCTCATACTTGTGCTGCCCTGACAGTCCCAGGGGAGCCCTACAAACTGACATCAGGAACCTGGACTGGTGAGTTTTCTTTCCCAGGGAAAAGAGCCGATGTTTGTGCCCCGAGTCCTGTGGCCGTGAGCATGCAGCTGACTGCAAAAAATCCGAACATCGAAGGATAAGTCCCAGACAGGAGCTGCCCCCACCTCATACTTGTGCTGCCCTGAGAGTCCCAGGGGAGCCCTAAACTGACATCAGGAACCTGGACTGGTGAGTTTTCTTTCCCAGGGAAAAGAGCCGATATTTTCGCTCCAAGTCCTGTGGCCCTGAGCGGGCAGCTGAGTGCAAAAAATCCGAACATCGAAGGATAAGTCCCAGACAGGATCTGCCCCCACCTCATACTTGTGCTACCCTGACAGTCCCAGGGGAGCCCTACAAACTGACATCAGGAACCTGGACTGGTGAGTTTTCTTTCCCAGGGACAAGAGCCGATGTTTGCGCCCCGAGTCCTATGGCCCTGAGCCGGCAGCTGACTGCATAAAATCGGAACATCGAAGGATAAGTCCCAGACAGGAGCTGCCCCCACCTCATACTTGTGCTGCCCTGAGAGTCCCAGGGGAGCCCTACAAACTGACATCAGGAACCTGTACTGGTGAGTTTTCTTTCCCAGGGCAAAGAGCCGATGTTTGCGCTCCGAGTCCTGTGGCCCTGAGCCGGCAGCTGACTGCAATAAATCGGAACATCGAAGGATAAGTCCCAGACAGGAGCTGCCCCCACCTCATACTTGTGCTGCCCTGAGAGTCCAAAAAGAGCCCTACAAACTGACATCAGGAACCTGGACTGGTGAGTTTTCTTTCCCAGGGAAAAGAACCGATCTTTGCGCTCCGAGTCCTGGGGCCCTGAGCTGGCAGCTGACCGCAAAAAATCCGAACATCGAAGGATAAGACCCAGACAGGAGCTGCCCCCACCTCATACTTGTGCTGCCCTGAGAGTTCCAGGGGAGCCCTACAAACTGACATCAGGAACCTGGATGGTGAGTTTTCTTTCCCAGGGAAAAGAGCCGATGTTTGCGCTCCGACTCCTGTGGCCCTGAGCGGGCAGCTGAGTGCAAAAAATCCGAACGTCGAAGGATAAGTCCCAGAAAGGAGCTGCCCCCACCTCATACTTGTGCTGCCCTGACAGTCCCAGGGGAGCCCTACAAACTGACATCAGGAACCTGGACTGGTGAGTTTTCTTTCCCAGGGAAAAGAGCCGATGTTTGCGCTCCGAGTCCTGTGGCCCTGAGCCGGCAGCTGACCGCACAAATTCCGAACATCGAAGTATAAGTCCCAGACAGGAGCTGCCCCCACCTCATACTTGTGCTGCCCTGACAGTCCCAGGGGAGCCCTACAAACTGACATCAGGAACCTGGACTGGTGAGTTTTCTTTCCCAGGGAAAAGAGCCGATGTTTGTGCCCCGAGTCCTGTGGCCGTGAGCATGCAGCTGACTGCAAAAAATCCGAACATCGAAGGATAAGTCCCAGACAGGAGCTGCCCCCACCTCATACTTGTGCTGCCCTGAGAGTCCCAGGGGAGCCCTACAAACTGACATCAGGAACCTGGACTGGTGAGTTTTCTTTCCCAGGGAAAAGAGCCGATATTTTCGCTCCGAGTCCTGTGGCCCTGAGCGGGCAGCTGAGTGCAAAAAATCCGAACATCGAAGGATAAGTCCCAGACAGGATCTGCCCCCACCTCATACTTGTGCTACCCTGACAGTCCCAGGGGAGCCCTACAAACTGACATCAGGAACCTGGACTGGTGAGTTTTCTTTCCCAGGGACAAGAGCCGATGTTTGCGCCCCGAGTCCTATGGCCCTGAGCCGGCAGCTGACTGCATAAAATCGGAACATCGAAGGATAAGTCCCAGACAGGAGCTGCCCCCACCTCATACTTGTGCTGCCCTGAGAGTCCCAGGGGAGCCCTACAAACTGACATCAGGAACCTGTACTGGTGAGTTTTCTTTCCCAGGGCAAAGAGCCGATGTTTGCGCTCCGAGTCCTGTGGCCCTGAGCCGGCAGCTGACTGCAATAAATCGGAACATCGAAGGATAAGTCCCAGACAGGAGCTGCCCCCACCTCATACTTGTGCTGCCCTGAGAGTCCAAAAAGAGCCCTACAAACTGACATCAGGAACCTGGACTGGTGAGTTTTCTTTCCCAGGGAAAAGAACCGATCTTTGCGCTCCGAGTCCTGGGGCCCTGAGCTGGCAGCTGACCGCAAAAAATCCGAACATCGAAGGATAAGACCCAGACAGGAGCTGCCCCCACCTCATACTTGTGCTGCCCTGAGAGTTCCAGGGGAGCCCTACAAACTGACATCAGGAACCTGGATGGTGAGTTTTCTTTCCCAGGGAAAAGAGCCGATGTTTGCGCTCCGACTCCTGTGGCCCTGAGCGGGCAGCTGAGTGCAAAAAATCCGAACGTCGAAGGATAAGTCCCAGAAAGGAGCTGCCCCCACCTCATACTTGTGCTGCCCTGACAGTCCCAGGGGAGCCCTACAAACTGACATCAGGAACCTGGACTGGTGAGTTTTCTTTCCCAGGGAAAAAAGCCAATGTTTGCGCTCCGAGTCCTGTGGCCCTGAGCCGGCAGCTGACCGCACAAATTCCGAACATCGAAGTATAAGTCCCAGACAGGAGCTGCCCCCACCTCATACTTGTGCTGCCCTGACAGTCCCAGGGGAGCCCTACAAACTGACATCAGGAACCTGGACTGGTGAGTTTTCTTTCCCAGGGAAAAGAGCCGATGTTTGCGCTCCGAGTCCTGTGGCCCTGAGCGGGCAGCTGACTTCAAAAAATCGGAACATCGAAGGAGAAGTCCCAGACAGGATCTGCCCCCACCTCATACTTGTGCTACCCTGACAGTCCCAGGGGAGCCCTACAAACTGACATCAGGAACCTGGACTGGTGAGTTTTCTTTCCCAGGGACAAGAGCCGATGTTTGCGCCCCGAGTCCTATGGCCCTGAGCCGGCAGCTGACTGCATAAAATCGGAACATCGAAGGATAAGTCCCAGACAGGAGCTGCCCCCACCTCATACTTGTGCTGCCCTGAGAGTCCCAGGGGAGCCCTACAAACTGACATCAGGAACCTGTACTGGTGAGTTTTCTTTCCCAGGGCAAAGAGCCGATGTTTGCGCTCCGAGTCCTGTGGCCCTGAGCCGGCAGCTGACTGCAATAAATCGGAACATCGAAGGATAAGTCCCAGACAGGAGCTGCCCCCACCTCATACTTGTGCTGCCCTGAGAGTCCAAAAAGAGCCCTACAAACTGACATCAGGAACCTGGACTGGTGAGTTTTCTTTCCCAGGGAAAAGAACCGATCTTTGCGCTCCGAGTCCTGGGGCCCTGAGCTGGCAGCTGACCGCAAAAAATCCGAACATCGAAGGATAAGACCCAGACAGGAGCTGCCCCCACCTCATACTTGTGCTGCCCTGAGAGTTCCAGGGGAGCCCTACAAACTGACATCAGGAACCTGGATGGTGAGTTTTCTTTCCCAGGGAAAAGAGCCGATGTTTGCGCTCCGACTCCTGTGGCCCTGAGCGGGCAGCTGAGTGCAAAAAATCCGAACGTCGAAGGATAAGTCCCAGAAAGGAGCTGCCCCCACCTCATACTTGTGCTGCCCTGACAGTCCCAGGGGAGCCCTACAAACTGACATCAGGAACCTGGACTGGTGAGTTTTCTTTCCCAGGGAAAAAAGCCAATGTTTGCGCTCCGAGTCCTGTGGCCCTGAGCCGGCAGCTGACCGCACAAATTCCGAACATCGAAGTATAAGTCCCAGACAGGAGCTGCCCCCACCTCATACTTGTGCTGCCCTGACAGTCCCAGGGGAGCCCTACAAACTGACATCAGGAACCTGGACTGGTGAGTTTTCTTTCCCAGGGAAAAGAGCCGATGTTTGCGCTCCGAGTCCTGTGGCCCTGAGCGGGCAGCTGACTTCAAAAAATCGGAACATCGAAGGAGAAGTCCCAGACAGGATCTGCCCCCACCTCATACTTGTGCTGCCCTGAGAGTCCAAAAAGAGCTCTACAAACTGACATCAGGAACCTGGACTGGTGAGTTTTCTTTCCCAGGGAAAAGAGCCGATGTTTGCGCTCCGAGTCCTGTGGCCCTGAGCCGGCAGCTGACTGCAAAAAATCGGAACATCGAAGGATAAGTCCCAGACAGGAGCTGCCCCCATCTCATACTTGTGCTGCCCTGAGAGTCCAAAAAGAGCCCTACAAACTGACATCAGGAACCTGGACTGGTGAGTTTTCTTTCCCAGGGAAAAGAGCCGATGTTTGCGCTCCGAGTCCTGTGGCCCTGAGCGGGCAGCTGAATGCAAAAAATCCGAACATCGAAGGATAAGTCCCAGACAGGAGCTGCCCCCTCCTCATACTTGTGCTGCCCTGACAGTCCCAGGGGAGCCCTACAAACTGACATCAGGAACCTGGACTGGTGAGTTTTCTTTCCCAGGGAAAAGAGCCGATGTTTGCGCCCCGAGTCCTGTGGCCCTGAGCGGGCAGCTGAATGCAAAAAATCCGAACATCGAAGGATAAGTCCCAGACAGGAGCTGCCCCCACCTCATACTTGTGCTGTCCTGAGAGTCCAAAAAGAGCCCTCCAAACTGACATCAGGAACCTGGACTGGTGAGTTTTCTTTCCCAGGGAAAAGAGCCGATGTTTGCGCTCCGAGTCCTGTGGCCCTGAGCCGGCAGCTGACCGCACAAATTCCGAACATCGAAGTATAAGTCCCAGACAGGAGCTGCCCCCACCTCATACTTGTGCTGCCCTGACAGTCCCAGGGGAGCCCTACAAACTGACATCAGGAACCTGGACTGGTGAGTTTTCTTTCCCAGGGAAAAGAGCCGATGTTTGCGCTCCGACTCCTGTGGCCCTGAGCCGGCAGCTGAATGCAAAAAATCCGAACATCGAAGGATAAGTCCCAGACAGGAGCTGCCCCCACCTCATACTTGTGCTGTCCTGAGAGTCCAAAAAGAGCCCTACAAACTGACATCAGGAACCTGGACTGGTGAGTTTTCTTTCCCAGGGAAAAGAGCCGATGTTTTCACTCCGAGTCCTGTGGCCCTGAGCCGGCAGCTGACCGCAAAAAATCCGAACATCGAAGGATAAGTCCCAGACAGGAGCTGCCCCCTCCTCATACTTGTGCTGCCCTGACAGTCCCAGGGGAGCCCTACAAACTGACATCAGGAACCTGGACTGGTGAGTTTTCTTTCCCAGGGAAAAGAGCCGATGTTTGCGCCCGGAGTCCTGTGGCCGTGAGCCGGCAGCTGACCGCAGAAATTCCGAACATCGAAGGATAAGTCCCAGAAAGGAGCTGCCCCCACCTCATACTTGTGCTGCCCTGACAGTCCCAGGGGAGCCCTACAAACTGACATCAGGAACCTGGACTGGTGAGTTTTCTTTCCCAGGGAAAAGAGCCGATGTTTGCGCCCCGAGTCCTGTGGCCCTGAGCGGGCAGCTGACTTCAAAAAATCGGAACATCGAAGGAGAAGTCCCAGACAGGAGCTGCCCCCACCTCATACTTGTGCTGCCCTGAGAGTCCAAAAAGAGCTCTACAAACTGACATCAGGAACCTGGACTGGTGAGTTTTCTTTCCCAGGGAAAAGAGCCGATGTTTGCGCTCCGAGTCCTGTGGCCCTGAGCCGGCAGCTGACTGCAAAAAATCCGAATATCGAAGGATAAGTCCCAGACAGGAGCTGCCCCCATCTCATACTTGTGCTGCCCTGAGAGTCCAAAAAGAGCCCTACAAACTGACATCAGGAACCTGGACTGGTGAGTTTTCTTTCCCAGGGAAAAGAGCCGATATTTTCGCTCCGAGTCCTGTGGCCCTGAGCGGGCAGCTGAGTGCAAAAAATCCGAACATCGAAGGATAAGTCCCAGACAGGATCTGCCCCCACCTCATACTTGTGCTACCCTGACAGTCCCAGGGGAGCCCTACAAACTGACATCAGGAACCTGGACTGGTGAGTTTTCTTTCCCAGGGACAAGAGCCGATGTTTGCGCCCCGAGTCCTATGGCCCTGAGCCGGCAGCTGACTGCATAAAATCGGAACATCGAAGGATAAGTCCCAGACAGGAGCTGCCCCCACCTCATACTTGTGCTGCCCTGAGAGTCCCAGGGGAGCCCTACAAACTGACATCAGGCACCTGTACTGGTGAGTTTTCTTTCCCAGGGAAAAGAACCGATCTTTGCGCTCCGAGTCCTGGGGCCCTGAGCTGGCAGCTGACCGCAAAAAATCCGAACATCGAAGGATAAGTCCCAGACAGGAGCTGCCCCCACCTCATACTTGTGCTGCCCTGAGAGTTCCAGGGGAGCCCTACAAACTGACATCAGGAACCTGGATTGTGAGTTTTCTTTCCCAGGGAAAAGAGCCGATGTTTGCGCTCCGACTCCTGTGGCCCTGAGCGGGCAGCTGAGTGCAAAAAATCCGAACGTCGAAGGATAAGTCCCAGAAAGGAGCTGCCCCCACCTCATACTTGTGCTGCCCTGACAGTCCCAGGGGAGCCCTACAAACTGACATCAGGAACCTGGACTGGTGAGTTTTCTTTCCCAGGGAAAAAAGCCAATGTTTGCGCTCCGAGTCCTGTGGCCCTGAGCCGGCAGCTGACCGCACAAATTCCGAACATCGAAGTATAAGTCCCAGACAGGAGCTGCCCCCACCTCATACTTGTGCTGCCCTGACAGTCCCAGGGGAGCCCTACAAACTGACATCAGGAACCTGGACTGGTGAGTTTTCTTTCCCAGGGAAAAGAGCCGATGTTTGCGCTCCGAGTCCTGTGGCCCTGAGCGGGCAGCTGACTTCAAAAAATCGGAACATCGAAGGAGAAGTCCCAGACAGGAGCTGCCCCCACCTCATACTTGTGCTGCCCTGAGAGTCCAAAAAGAGCTCTACAAACTGACATCAGGAACCTGGACTGGTGAGTTTTCTTTCCCAGGGAAAAGAGCCGATGTTTGCGCTCCGAGTCCTGTGGCCCTGAGCCGGCAGCTGACTGCAAAAAATCCGAATATCGAAGGATAAGTCCCAGACAGGAGCTGCCCCCATCTCATACTTGTGCTGCCCTGAGAGTCCAAAAAGAGCCCTACAAACTGACATCAGGAACCTGGACTGGTGAGTTTTCTTTCCCAGGGAAAAGAGCCGATGTTTGCGCTCCGAGTCCTGTGGCCCTGAGCGGGCAGCTGAATGCAAAAAATCGGAACATCGAAGGATAAATCCCAGACAGGAGCTGCCCCCTCCTCATACTTGTGCTGCCCTGACAGTCCCAGGGGAGCCCTACAAACTGACATCAGGAACCTGGACTGGTGAGTTTTCTTTCCCAGGGAAAAGAGCCGATGTTTGCGCTCCGACTCCTGTGGCCCTGAGTGGGCAGCTGAGTGCAAAAAATCCGAACATCGAAGGATAAGTCCCAGACAGGAGCTGCCCCCACCTCATACTTGTGCTGCCCTGAGAGTCCCAGGGGAGCCCTCCAAACTGACATCAGGAACCTGGACTGGTGAGTTTTCTTTCCCAGGGAAAAGAGCCGATGTTTGCGCTCCGAGTCCTGTGGCACTGAGCGGGCAGCTGACCGCAGAAATTCCGAACATCGAAGGATAAGTCCCAGAAAGGAGCTACCCCCACCTCATACTTGTGCTGCCCTGACAGTCCCAGGGGAGCCCTACAAACTGACATCAGGAACCTGGACTGGTGAGTTTTCTTTCCCAGGGAAAAGAGCCGATGTTTGCGCTCCGACTCCTGTGGCCCTGAGCGGGAAGATGAGTGCAAAAAATCCGAACATCGAAGGATAAGTCCCAGACAGGAGCTGCCCCCACCTCATACTTGTGCTGCCCTGACAGTCCCAGGGGAGCCCTACAAACTGACATCAGGAACCTGGACTGGTGAGTTTTCTTTCCCAGGGAAAAGAGCCGATGTTTGCGCCCCGAGTCCTGTGGCCCTGAGCGGGCAGCTGAATGCAAAAAATCCGAACATCGAAGGATAAGTCCCAGACAGGAGCTGCCCCCACCTCATACTTGTGCTGTCCTGAGAGTCCAAAAAGAGCCCTACAAACTGACATCAGGAACCTGGATGGTGAGTTTTCTTTCCCAGGGAAAAGAGCCGATGTTTGCGCTCCGACTCCTGTGGCCCTGAGCCGGCAGCTGAATGCACAAATTCCGAACATCGAAGGATAAGTCCCAGACAGGAGCTGCCCCCACCTCATACTTGTGCTGTCCTGAGAGTCCAAAAAGAGCCCTACAAACTGACATCAGGAACCTGGACTGGTGAGTTTTCTTTCCCAGGGAAAAGAGCCGATGTTTGCGCTCCGACTCCTGTGGCCCTGAGCCGGCAGCTGACCGCAAAAAATCCGAACATCGAAGGATAAGTCCCAGACAGGAGCTGCCCCCTCCTCATACTTGTGCTGCCCTGACAGTCCCAGGGGAGCCCTACAAACTGACATCAGGAACCTGGACTGGTGAGTTTTCTTTCCCAGGGAAAAGAGCCGATGTTTGCGCTCCGAGTCCTGTGGCCCTGAGCGGGCAGCTGACCGCAGAAATTCCGAACATCGAAGGATAAGTCCCAGAAAGGAGCTGCCCCCACCTCATACTTGTGCTGCCCTTACAGTCCCAGGGGAGCCCTACAAACTGACATCAGGAACCTGGACTGGTGAGTTTTCTTTCCCAGGGAAAAGAGCCGATGTTTGCGCTCCGAGTCCTGTGGCCCTGATCCAGCAGCTGACCGCACAAATTCCGAACATCGAAGGATAAGTCCCAGACAGGAGCTGCCCCCACCTCATACTTGTGCTGCCCTGACAGTCCCAGGGGAGCCCTACAAACTGACATCAGGAACCTGGACTGGTGAGTTTTCTTTCCCAGGGAAAAGAGCCGATGTTTGCGCTCCGAGTCCTGTGGCCCTGAGCCGGCAGCTGACTGCAAAAAATCGGAACATCGAAGGATAAGTCCCAGACAGGAGCTGCCCCTACCTCATACTTGTGCTGCCCTGACAGTCCCAGGGGAGCCCTACAAACTGACATCAGGAACCTGGACTGGTGAGTTTTCTTTCCCAGGGAAAAGAGCCGATGTTTGCGCTCCGAGTCCTGTGGCCCTGAGCGGGCAGCTGACTGCAAAAAATCGGAACATCGAAGGATAAGTCCCAGAGAGGAGCTGCCCCCACCTCATACTTGTGCTGCCCTGAGAGTCCAAAAAGAGCTCTACAAACTGACATCAGGAACCTGGACTGGTGAGTTTTCTTTCCCAGGGAAAAGAGCCGATGTTTGCGCTCCGAGTCCTGTGGCCCTGAGCCGGCAGCTGACTGCAAAAAATCCGAACATCGATGGATAAGTCCCAACAGGAGCTGCCCCCATCTCATACTTGTGCTGTCCTGAGAGTCCAAAAAGAGCCCTACAAACTGACATCAGGAACCTGGACTGGTGAGTTTTCTTTCCCAGGGAAAAGAGCCGATGTTTGCGCCTTGAGTCCTGTGGCCATGAGCGGGCAGCTGAATGCAAAAAATCCGAACATCGAAGGATAAGTCCCAGACAGGAGCTGCCCCCTCCTCATACTTGTGCTGCCCTGACAGTCCCAGGGGAGCCCTACAAACTGACATCAGGAACCTGGACTGGTGAGTTTTCTTTCCCAGGGAAAAGAGCCGATGTTTGCGCTCCGACTCCTGTGGCCCTCAGCGGGCAGCTGAGTGCAAAAAATCCGAACATCGAAGGATAAGTCCCAGACAGGAGCTGCCCCCACCTCATACTTGTGCTGCCCTGACAGTCCCAGGGGAGCCCTCCAAACTGACATCAGGAACCTGGACTGGTGAGTTTTCTTTCCCAGGGAAAAGAGCCGATGTTTGCGCTCCGAGTCCTGTGGTCCGGAGCGGGCAGCTGAGTGCAAAAAATCCGAACATCGAAGGATAAGTCCCAGACAGGATCTGCCCCCACCTCATACTTGTGCTGCCCTGACAGTCCCAGGGGAGTCCTACAAACTGACATCAGGAACCTGGACTGGTGAGTTTTCTTTCCCAGGGAAAAGAGCCGATGTTTGCGCTCCGAGTCCTGTGGCACTGAGCGGGCAGCTGACCGCAGAAATTCCGAACATCGAAGGATAAGTCCCAGAAAGGAGCTACCCCCACCTCATACTTGTGCTGCCCTGACAGTCCCAGGGGAGCCCTACAAACTGACATCAGGAACCTGGACTGGTGAGTTTTCTTTCCCAGGGAAAAGAGCCGATGTTTGCGCTCCGAGTCCTGTGGCCCTGAGCGGGAAGATGAGTGCAAAAAATCCGAACATCGAAGGATAAGTCCCAGACAGGAGCTGCCCCCACCTCATACTTGTGCTGCCCTGACAGTCCCAGGGGAGCCCTACAAACTGACATCAGGAACCTGGACTGGTGAGTTTTCTTTCCCAGGGAAAAGAGCCGATGTTTGCGCCCCGAGTCCTGTGGCCCTGAGCGGGCAGCTGAATGCAAAAAATCCGAACATCGAAGGATAAGTCCCAGACAGGAGCTGCCCCCACCTCATACTTGTGCTGTCCTGAGAGTCCAAAAAGAGCCCTACAAACTGACATCAGGAACCTGGATGGTGAGTTTTCTTTCCCAGGGAAAAGAGCCGATGTTTGCGCTCCGACTCCTGTGGCCCTGAGCCGGCAGCTGAATGCACAAATTCCGAACATCGAAGGATAAGTCCCAGACAGGAGCTGCCCCCACCTCATACTTGTGCTGTCCTGAGAGTCCAAAAAGAGCCCTACAAACTGACATCAGGAACCTGGACTGGTGAGTTTTCTTTCCCAGGGAAAAGAGCCGATGTTTTCACTCCGAGTCCTGTGGCCCTGAGCCGGCAGCTGACCGCAAAAAATCCGAACATCGAAGGATAAGTCCCAGACAGGAGCTGCCCCCTCCTCATACTTGTGCTGCCCTGACAGTCCCAGGGGAGCCCTACAAACTGACATCAGGAACCTGGACTGGTGAGTTTTCTTTCCCAGGGAAAAGAGCCGATGTTTGCGCCCGGAGTCCTGTGGCCCTGAGCCGGCAGCTGACTGCAATAAATCGGAACATCGAAGGATAAGTCCCAGACAGGAGCTGCCCCCACCTCATACTTGTGCTGCCCTGAGAGTCCAAAAAGAGCCCTACAAACTGACATCAGGAACCTGGACTGGTGAGTTTTCTTTCCCAGGGAAAAGAACCGATCTTTGCGCTCCGAGTCCTGGGGCCCTGAGCTGGCAGCTGACCGCAAAAAATCCGAACATCGAAGGATAAGACCCAGACAGGAGCTGCCCCCACCTCATACTTGTGCTGCCCTGAGAGTTCCAGGGGAGCCCTACAAACTGACATCAGGAACCTGGATGGTGAGTTTTCTTTCCCAGGGAAAAGAGCCGATGTTTGCGCTCCGACTCCTGTGGCCCTGAGCGGGCAGCTGAGTGCAAAAAATCCGAACGTCGAAGGATAAGTCCCAGAAAGGAGCTGCCCCCACCTCATACTTGTGCTGCCCTGACAGTCCCAGGGGAGCCCTACAAACTGACATCAGGAACCTGGACTGGTGAGTTTTCTTTCCCAGGGAAAAAAGCCAATGTTTGCGCTCCGAGTCCTGTGGCCCTGAGCCGGCAGCTGACCGCACAAATTCCGAACATCGAAGTATAAGTCCCAGACAGGAGCTGCCCCCACCTCATACTTGTGCTGCCCTGACAGTCCCAGGGGAGCCCTACAAACTGACATCAGGAACCTGGACTGGTGAGTTTTCTTTCCCAGGGAAAAGAGCCGATGTTTGCGCTCCGAGTCCTGTGGCCCTGAGCGGGCAGCTGACTTCAAAAAATCGGAACATCGAAGGAGAAGTCCCAGACAGGATCTGCCCCCACCTCATACTTGTGCTGCCCTGAGAGTCCAAAAAGAGCTCTACAAACTGACATCAGGAACCTGGACTGGTGAGTTTTCTTTCCCAGGGAAAAGAGCCGATGTTTGCGCTCCGAGTCCTGTGGCCCTGAGCCGGCAGCTGACTGCAAAAAATCGGAACATCGAAGGATAAGTCCCAGACAGGAGCTGCCCCCATCTCATACTTGTGCTGCCCTGAGAGTCCAAAAAGAGCCCTACAAACTGACATCAGGAACCTGGACTGGTGAGTTTTCTTTCCCAGGGAAAAGAGCCGATGTTTGCGCTCCGAGTCCTGTGGCCCTGAGCGGGCAGCTGAATGCAAAAAATCCGAACATCGAAGGATAAGTCCCAGACAGGAGCTGCCCCCTCCTCATACTTGTGCTGCCCTGACAGTCCCAGGGGAGCCCTACAAACTGACATCAGGAACCTGGACTGGTGAGTTTTCTTTCCCAGGGAAAAGAGCCGATGTTTGCGCCCCGAGTCCTGTGGCCCTGAGCGGGCAGCTGAATGCAAAAAATCCGAACATCGAAGGATAAGTCCCAGACAGGAGCTGCCCCCACCTCATACTTGTGCTGTCCTGAGAGTCCAAAAAGAGCCCTCCAAACTGACATCAGGAACCTGGACTGGTGAGTTTTCTTTCCCAGGGAAAAGAGCCGATGTTTGCGCTCCGAGTCCTGTGGCCCTGAGCCGGCAGCTGACCGCACAAATTCCGAACATCGAAGTATAAGTCCCAGACAGGAGCTGCCCCCACCTCATACTTGTGCTGCCCTGACAGTCCCAGGGGAGCCCTACAAACTGACATCAGGAACCTGGACTGGTGAGTTTTCTTTCCCAGGGAAAAGAGCCGATGTTTGCGCTCCGAGTCCTGTGGCCCTGAGTCGACAGCTGACTGCAAAAAATCGGAACATCGAAGGATAAGTCCCAGACAGGAGCTGCCCCCACCTCATACTTGTGCTGTCCTGAGAGTCCAAAAAGAGCCCTACAAACTGACATCAGGAAACTGGATGGTGAGTTTTCTTTCCCAGGGAAAAGAGCCGATGTTTGCGCTCCGACTCCTGTGGCCCTGAGCCGGCAGCTGAATGCAAAAAATCCGAACATCGAAGGATAAGTCCCAGACAGGAGCTGCCCCCACCTCATACTTGTGCTGTCCTGAGAGTCCAAAAAGAGCCCTACAAACTGACATCAGGAACCTGGACTGGTGAGTTTTCTTTCCCAGGGAAAAGAGCCGATGTTTTCACTCCGAGTCCTGTGGCCCTGAGCCGGCAGCTGACCGCAAAAAATCCGAACATCGAAGGATAAGTCCCAGACAGGAGCTGCCCCCTCCTCATACTTGTGCTGCCCTGACAGTCCCAGGGGAGCCCTACAAACTGACATCAGGAACCTGGACTGGTGAGTTTTCTTTCCCAGGGAAAAGAGCCGATGTTTGCGCCCGGAGTCCTGTGGCCGTGAGCCGGCAGCTGACCGCAGAAATTCCAAACATCGAAGGATAAGTCCCAGAAAGGAGCTGCCCCCACCTCATACTTGTGCTGCCCTGACAGTCCCAGGGGAGCCCTACAAACTGACATCAGGAACCTGGACTGGTGAGTTTTCTTTCCCAGGGAAAAGAGCCGATGTTTGCGCCCCGAGTCCTGTGGCCCTGAGCGGGCAGCTGACTTCAAAAAATCGGAACATCGAAGGAGAAGTCCCAGACAGGAGCTGCCCCCACCTCATACTTGTGCTGCCCTGAGAGTCCAAAAAGAGCTCTACAAACTGACATCAGGAACCTGGACTGGTGAGTTTTCTTTCCCAGGGAAAAGAGCCGATGTTTGCGCTCCGAGTCCTGTGGCCCTGAGCCGGCAGCTGACTGCAAAAAATCCGAATATCGAAGGATAAGTCCCAGACAGGAGCTGCCCCCATCTCATACTTGTGCTGCCCTGAGAGTCCAAAAAGAGCCCTACAAACTGACATCAGGAACCTGGACTGGTGAGTTTTCTTTCCCAGGGAAAAGAGCCGATGTTTGCGCCCCGAGTCCTGTGGCCCTGAGCGGGCAGCTGAATGCAAAAAATCCGAACATCGAAGGATAAGTCCCAGACAGGAGCTGCCCCCACCTCATACTTGTGCTGTCCTGAGAGTCCAAAAAGAGCCCTACAAACTGACATCAGGAACCTGGATGGTGAGTTTTCTTTCCCACGGAAAAGAGCCGATGTTTGCGCTCCGACTCCTGTGGCCCTGAGCCGGCAGCTGAATGCACAAATTCCGAACATCGAAGGATAAGTCCCAGACAGGAGCTGCCCCCACCTCATACTTGTGCTGTCCTGAGAGTCCAAAAAGAGCCCTACAAACTGACATCAGGAACCTGGACTGGTGAGTTTTCTTTCCCAGGGAAAAGAGCCGATGTTTTCACTCCGAGTCCTGTGGCCCTGAGCCGGCAGCTGACCGCAAAAAATCCGAACATCGAAGGATAAGTCCCAGACAGGAGCTGCCCCCTCCTCATACTTGTGCTGCCCTGACAGTCCCAGGGGAGCCCTACAAACTGACATCAGGAACCTGGACTGGTGAGTTTTCTTTCCCAGGGAAAAGAGCCGATGTTTGCGCCCGGAGTCCTGTGGCCCTGAGCCGGCAGCTGACTGCAATAAATCGGAACATCGAAGGATAAGTCCCAGACAGGAGCTGCCCCCACCTCATACTTGTGCTGCCCTGAGAGTCCAAAAAGAGCCCTACAAACTGACATCAGGAACCTGGACTGGTGAGTTTTCTTTCCCAGGGAAAAGAACCGATCTTTGCGCTCCGAGTCCTGGGGCCCTGAGCTGGCAGCTGACCGCAAAAAATCCGAACATCGAAGGATAAGACCCAGACAGGAGCTGCCCCCACCTCATACTTGTGCTGCCCTGAGAGTTCCAGGGGAGCCCTACAAACTGACATCAGGAACCTGGATGGTGAGTTTTCTTTCCCAGGGAAAAGAGCCGATGTTTGCGCTCCGACTCCTGTGGCCCTGAGCGGGCAGCTGAGTGCAAAAAATCCGAACGTCGAAGGATAAGTCCCAGAAAGGAGCTGCCCCCACCTCATACTTGTGCTGCCCTGACAGTCCCAGGGGAGCCCTACAAACTGACATCAGGAACCTGGACTGGTGAGTTTTCTTTCCCAGGGAAAAAAGCCAATGTTTGCGCTCCGAGTCCTGTGGCCCTGAGCCGGCAGCTGACCGCACAAATTCCGAACATCGAAGTATAAGTCCCAGACAGGAGCTGCCCCCACCTCATACTTGTGCTGCCCTGACAGTCCCAGGGGAGCCCTACAAACTGACATCAGGAACCTGGACTGGTGAGTTTTCTTTCCCAGGGAAAAGAGCCGATGTTTGCGCTCCGAGTCCTGTGGCCCTGAGCGGGCAGCTGACTTCAAAAAATCGGAACATCGAAGGAGAAGTCCCAGACAGGATCTGCCCCCACCTCATACTTGTGCTGCCCTGAGAGTCCAAAAAGAGCTCTACAAACTGACATCAGGAACCTGGACTGGTGAGTTTTCTTTCCCAGGGAAAAGAGCCGATGTTTGCGCTCCGAGTCCTGTGGCCCTGAGCCGGCAGCTGACTGCAAAAAATCGGAACATCGAAGGATAAGTCCCAGACAGGAGCTGCCCCCATCTCATACTTGTGCTGCCCTGAGAGTCCAAAAAGAGCCCTACAAACTGACATCAGGAACCTGGACTGGTGAGTTTTCTTTCCCAGGGAAAAGAGCCGATGTTTGCGCTCCGAGTCCTGTGGCCCTGAGCGGGCAGCTGAATGCAAAAAATCCGAACATCGAAGGATAAGTCCCAGACAGGAGCTGCCCCCTCCTCATACTTGTGCTGCCCTGACAGTCCCAGGGGAGCCCTACAAACTGACATCAGGAACCTGGACTGGTGAGTTTTCTTTCCCAGGGAAAAGAGCCGATGTTTGCGCCCCGAGTCCTGTGGCCCTGAGCGGGCAGCTGAATGCAAAAAATCCGAACATCGAAGGATAAGTCCCAGACAGGAGCTGCCCCCACCTCATACTTGTGCTGTCCTGAGAGTCCAAAAAGAGCCCTCCAAACTGACATCAGGAACCTGGACTGGTGAGTTTTCTTTCCCAGGGAAAAGAGCCGATGTTTGCGCTCCGAGTCCTGTGGCCCTGAGCCGGCAGCTGACCGCACAAATTCCGAACATCGAAGTATAAGTCCCAGACAGGAGCTGCCCCCACCTCATACTTGTGCTGCCCTGACAGTCCCAGGGGAGCCCTACAAACTGACATCAGGAACCTGGACTGGTGAGTTTTCTTTCCCAGGGAAAAGAGCCGATGTTTGCGCTCCGAGTCCTGTGGCCCTGAGTCGACAGCTGACTGCAAAAAATCGGAACATCGAAGGATAAGTCCCAGACAGGAGCTGCCCCCACCTCATACTTGTGCTGTCCTGAGAGTCCAAAAAGAGCCCTACAAACTGACATCAGGAAACTGGATGGTGAGTTTTCTTTCCCAGGGAAAAGAGCCGATGTTTGCGCTCCGACTCCTGTGGCCCTGAGCCGGCAGCTGAATGCAAAAAATCCGAACATCGAAGGATAAGTCCCAGACAGGAGCTGCCCCCACCTCATACTTGTGCTGTCCTGAGAGTCCAAAAAGAGCCCTACAAACTGACATCAGGAACCTGGACTGGTGAGTTTTCTTTCCCAGGGAAAAGAGCCGATGTTTTCACTCCGAGTCCTGTGGCCCTGAGCCGGCAGCTGACCGCAAAAAATCCGAACATCGAAGGATAAGTCCCAGACAGGAGCTGCCCCCTCCTCATACTTGTGCTGCCCTGACAGTCCCAGGGGAGCCCTACAAACTGACATCAGGAACCTGGACTGGTGAGTTTTCTTTCCCAGGGAAAAGAGCCGATGTTTGCGCCCGGAGTCCTGTGGCCGTGAGCCGGCAGCTGACCGCAGAAATTCCGAACATCGAAGGATAAGTCCCAGAAAGGAGCTGCCCCCACCTCATACTTGTGCTGCCCTGACAGTCCCAGGGGAGCCCTACAAACTGACATCAGGAACCTGGACTGGTGAGTTTTCTTTCCCAGGGAAAAGAGCCGATGTTTGCGCCCCGAGTCCTGTGGCCCTGAGCGGGCAGCTGACTTCAAAAAATCGGAACATCGAAGGAGAAGTCCCAGACAGGAGCTGCCCCCACCTCATACTTGTGCTGCCCTGAGAGTCCAAAAAGAGCTCTACAAACTGACATCAGGAACCTGGACTGGTGAGTTTTCTTTCCCAGGGAAAAGAGCCGATGTTTGCGCTCCGAGTCCTGTGGCCCTGAGCCGGCAGCTGACTGCAAAAAATCCGAATATCGAAGGATAAGTCCCAGACAGGAGCTGCCCCCATCTCATACTTGTGCTGCCCTGAGAGTCCAAAAAGAGCCCTACAAACTGACATCAGGAACCTGGACTGGTGAGTTTTCTTTCCCAGGGAAAAGAGCCGATATTTTCGCTCCGAGTCCTGTGGCCCTGAGCGGGCAGCTGAGTGCAAAAAATCCGAACATCGAAGGATAAGTCCCAGACAGGATCTGCCCCCACCTCATACTTGTGCTACCCTGACAGTCCCAGGGGAGCCCTACAAACTGACATCAGGAACCTGGACTGGTGAGTTTTCTTTCCCAGGGACAAGAGCCGATGTTTGCGCCCCGAGTCCTATGGCCCTGAGCCGGCAGCTGACTGCATAAAATCGGAACATCGAAGGATAAGTCCCAGACAGGAGCTGCCCCCACCTCATACTTTTGCTGCCCTGAGAGTCCCAGGGGAGCCCTACAAACTGACATCAGGCACCTGTACTGGTGAGTTTTCTTTCCCAGGGAAAAGAACCGATCTTTGCGCTCCGAGTCCTGGGGCCCTGAGCTGGCAGCTGACCGCAAAAAATCCGAACATCGAAGGATAAGTCCCAGACAGGAGCTGCCCCCACCTCATACTTGTGCTGCCCTGAGAGTTCCAGGGGAGCCCTACAAACTGACATCAGGAACCTGGATTGTGAGTTTTCTTTCCCAGGGAAAAGAGCCGATGTTTGCGCTCCGACTCCTGTGGCCCTGAGCGGGCAGCTGAGTGCAAAAAATCCGAACGTCGAAGGATAAGTCCCAGAAAGGAGCTGCCCCCACCTCATACTTGTGCTGCCCTGACAGTCCCAGGGGAGCCCTACAAACTGACATCAGGAACCTGGACTGGTGAGTTTTCTTTCCCAGGGAAAAAAGCCAATGTTTGCGCTCCGAGTCCTGTGGCCCTGAGCGGGCAGCTGACTTCAAAAAATCGGAACATCGAAGGATAAGTCCCAGACAGGAGCTGCCCCCATCTCATACTTGTGCTGCCCTGAGAGTCCAAAAAGAGCCCTACAAACTGACATCAGGAACCTGGACTGGTGAGTTTTCTTTCCCAGGGAAAAGAGCCGATGTTTGCGCTCCGAGTCCTGTGGCCCTGAGCGGGCAGCTGAATGCAAAAAATCGGAACATCGAAGGAGAAGTCCCAGACAGGAGCTGCCCCCACCTCATACTTGTGCTGCCCTGAGAGTCCAAAAAGAGCTCTACAAACTGACATCAGGAACCTGGACTGGTGAGTTTTCTTTCCCAGGGAAAAGAGCCGATGTTTGCGCTCCGAGTCCTGTGGCCCTGAGCCGGCAGCTGACTGCAAAAAATCCGAATATCGAAGGATAAGTCCCAGACAGGAGCTGCCCCCATCTCATACTTGTGCTGCCCTGAGAGTCCAAAAAGAGCCCTACAAACTGACATCAGGAACCTGGACTGGTGAGTTTTCTTTCCCAGGGAAAAGAGCCGATGTTTGCGCTCCGAGTCCTGTGGCCCTGAGCGGGCAGCTGAATGCAAAAAATCGGAACATCGAAGGATAAATCCCAGACAGGAGCTGCCCCCTCCTCATACTTGTGCTGCCCTGACAGTCCCAGGGGAGCCCTACAAACTGACATCAGGAACCTGGACTGGTGAGTTTTCTTTCCCAGGGAAAAGAGCCGATGTTTGCGCTCCGACTCCTGTGGCCCTGAGCGGGCAGCTGAGTGCAAAAAATCCGAACATCGAAGGATAAGTCCCAGACAGGAGCTGCCCCCACCTCATACTTGTGCTGCCCTGAGAGTCCCAGGGGAGCCCTCCAAACTGACATCAGGAACCTGGACTGGTGAGTTTTCTTTCCCAGGGAAAAGAGCCGATGTTTGCGCTCCGAGTCCTGTGGCACTGAGCGGGCAGCTGACCGCAGAAATTCCGAACATCGAAGGATAAGTCCCAGAAAGGAGCTACCCCCACCTCATACTTGTGCTGCCCTGACAGTCCCAGGGGAGCCCTACAAACTGACATCAGGAACCTGGACTGGTGAGTTTTCTTTCCCAGGGAAAAGAGCCGATGTTTGCGCTCCGACTCCTGTGGCCCTGAGCGGGAAGATGAGTGCAAAAAATCCGAACATCGAAGGATAAGTCCCAGACAGGAGCTGCCCCCACCTCATACTTGTGCTGCCCTGACAGTCCCAGGGGAGCCCTACAAACTGACATCAGGAACCTGGACTGGTGAGTTTTCTTTCCCAGGGAAAAGAGCCGATGTTTGCGCCCCGAGTCCTGTGGCCCTGAGCGGGCAGCTGAATGCAAAAAATCCGAACATCGAAGGATAAGTCCCAGACAGGAGCTGCCCCCACCTCATACTTGTGCTGTCCTGAGAGTCCAAAAAGAGCCCTACAAACTGACATCAGGAACCTGGATGGTGAGTTTTCTTTCCCAGGGAAAAGAGCCGATGTTTGCGCTCCGACTCCTGTGGCCCTGAGCCGGCAGCTGAATGCACAAATTCCGAACATCGAAGGATAAGTCCCAGACAGGAGCTGCCCCCACCTCATACTTGTGCTGTCCTGAGAGTCCAAAAAGAGCCCTACAAACTGACATCAGGAACCTGGACTGGTGAGTTTTCTTTCCCAGGGAAAAGAGCCGATGTTTGCGCTCCGACTCCTGTGGCCCTGAGCCGGCAGCTGACCGCAAAAAATCCGAACATCGAAGGATAAGTCCCAGACAGGAGCTGCCCCCTCCTCATACTTGTGCTGCCCTGACAGTCCCAGGGGAGCCCTACAAACTGACATCAGGAACCTGGACTGGTGAGTTTTCTTTCCCAGGGAAAAGAGCCGATGTTTGCGCTCCGAGTCCTGTGGCCCTGAGCGGGCAGCTGACCGCAGAAATTCCGAACATCGAAGGATAAGTCCCAGAAAGGAGCTGCCCCCACCTCATACTTGTGCTGCCCTTACAGTCCCAGGGGAGCCCTACAAACTGACATCAGGAACCTGGACTGGTGAGTTTTCTTTCCCAGGGAAAAGAGCCGATGTTTGCGCTCCGAGTCCTGTGGCCCTGATCCAGCAGCTGACCGCACAAATTCCGAACATCGAAAGATAAGTCCCAGACAGGAGCTGCCCCCACCTCATACTTGTGCTGCCCTGACAGTCCCAGGGGAGCCCTACAAACTGACATCAGGAACCTGGACTGGTGAGTTTTCTTTCCCAGGGAAAAGAGCCGATGTTTGCGCTCCGAGTCCTGTGGCCCTGAGCCGGCAGCTGACTGCAAAAAATCGGAACATCGAAGGATAAGTCCCAGACAGGAGCTGCCCCTACCTCATACTTGTGCTGCCCTGACAGTCCCAGGGGAGCCCTACAAACTGACATCAGGAACCTGGACTGGTGAGTTTTCTTTCCCAGGGAAAAGAGCCGATGTTTGCGCTCTGAGTCCTGTGGCCCTGAGCGGGCAGCTGACTGCAAAAAATCGGAACATCGAAGGATAAGTCCCAGAGAGGAGCTGCCCCCACCTCATACTTGTGCTGCCCTGAGAGTCCAAAAAGAGCTCTACAAACTGACATCAGGAACCTGGACTGGTGAGTTTTCTTTCCCAGGGAAAAGAGCCGATGTTTGCGCTCCGAGTCCTGTGGCCCTGAGCCGGCAGCTGACTGCAAAAAATCCGAACATCGATGGATAAGTCCCAACAGGAGCTGCCCTCATCTCATACTTGTGCTGTCCTGAGAGTCCAAAAAGAGCCCTACAAACTGACATCAGGAACCTGGACTGGTGAGTTTTCTTTCCCAGGGAAAAGAGCCGATGTTTGCGCCTTGAGTCCTGTGGCCATGAGCGGGCAGCTGAATGCAAAAAATCCGAACATCGAAGGATAAGTCCCAGACAGGAGCTGCCCCCTCCTCATACTTGTGCTGCCCTGACAGTCCCAGGGGAGCCCTACAAACTGACATCAGGAACCTGGACTGGTGAGTTTTCTTTCCCAGGGAAAAGAGCCGATGTTTGCGCTCCGACTCCTGTGGCCCTCAGCGGGCAGCTGAGTGCAAAAAATCCGAACATCGAAGGATAAGTCCCAGACAGGAGCTGCCCCCACCTCATACTTGTGCTGCCCTGACAGTCCCAGGGGAGCCCTCCAAACTGACATCAGGAACCTGGACTGGTGAGTTTTCTTTCCCAGGGAAAAGAGCCGATGTTTGCGCTCCGAGTCCTGTGGTCCGGAGCGGGCAGCTGAGTGCAAAAAATCCGAACATCGAAGGATAAGTCCCAGACAGGATCTGCCCCCACCTCATACTTGTGCTGCCCTGACAGTCCCAGGGGAGTCCTACAAACTGACATCAGGAACCTGGACTGGTGAGTTTTCTTTCCCAGGGAAAAGAGCCGATGTTTGCGCTCCGAGTCCTGTGGCACTGAGCGGGCAGCTGACCGCAGAAATTCCGAACATCGAAGGATAAGTCCCAGAAAGGAGCTACCCCCACCTCATACTTGTGCTGCCCTGACAGTCCCAGGGGAGCCCTACAAACTGACATCAGGAACCTGGACTGGTGAGTTTTCTTTCCCAGGGAAAAGAGCCGATGTCTGCGCTCCGAGTCCTGTGGCCCTGAGCGGGAAGATGAGTGCAAAAAATCCGAACATCGAAGGATAAGTCCCAGACAGGAGCTGCCCCCACCTCATACTTGTGCTGCCCTGACAGTCCCAGGGGAGCCCTACAAACTGACATCAGGAACCTGGACTGGTGAGTTTTCTTTCCCAGGGAAAAGAGCCGATGTTTGCGCCCCGAGTCCTGTGGCCCTGAGCGGGCAGCTGAATGCAAAAAATCCGAACATCGAAGGATAAGTCCCAGACAGGAGCTGCCCCCACCTCATACTTGTGCTGTCCTGAGAGTCCAAAAAGAGCCCTACAAACTGACATCAGGAACCTGGACTGGTGAGTTTTCTTTCCCAGGGAAAAGAGCCGATGTTTGCGCTCCGACTCCTGTGGCCCTGAGCCGGCAGCTGACCGCAAAAAATCCGAACATCGAAGGATAAGTCCCAGACAGGAGCTGCCCCCTCCTCATACTTGTGCTGCCCTGACAGTCCCAGGGGAGCCCTACAAACTGACATCAGGAACCTGGACTGGTGAGTTTTCTTTCCCAGGGAAAAGAGCCGATGTTTGCGCTCCGAGTCCTGTGGCCCTGAGCGGGCAGCTGACCGCAGAAATTCCGAACATCGAAGGATAAGTCCCAGAAAGGAGCTGCCCCCACCTCATACTTGTGCTGCCCTTACAGTCCCAGGGGAGCCCTACAAACTGACATCAGGAACCTGGACTGGTGAGTTTTCTTTCCCAGGGAAAAGAGCCGATGTTTGCGCTCCGAGTCCTGTGGCCCTGATCCAGCAGCTGACCGCACAAATTCCGAACATCGAAGGATAAGTCCCAGACAGGAGCTGCCCCCACCTCATACTTGTGCTGCCCTGACAGTCCCAGGGGAGCCCTACAAACTTACATCAGGAACCTGGACTGGTGAGTTTTCTTTCCCAGGGAAAAGAGCCGATGTTTGCGCTCCGAGTCCTGTGGCCCTGAGCCGGCAGCTGACTGCAAAAAATCGGAACATCGAAGGATAAGTCCCAGACAGGAGCTGCCCCTACCTCATACTTGTGCTGCCCTGACAGTCCCAGGGGAGCCCTACAAACTGACATCAGGAACCTGGACTGGTGAGTTTTCTTTCCCAGGGAAAAGAGCCGATGTTTGCGCTCCGAGTCCTGTGGCCCTGAGCGGGCAGCTGACTGCAAAAAATCGGAACATCGAAGGATAAGTCCCAGACAGGAGCTGCCCCCACCTCATACTTGTGCTGCCCTGAGAGTCCAAAAAGAGCTCTAAAAACTGACATCAGGAACCTGGACTGGTGAGTTTTCTTTCCCAGGGAAAAGAGCCGATGTTTGCGCTCCGAGTCCTGTGGCCCTGAGCCGGCAGCTGACTGCAAAAAATCGGAACATCGATGGATAAGTCCCAGACAGGAGCTGCCCCCATCTCATACTTGTGCTGTCCTGAGAGTCCAAAAAGAGCCCTACAAACTGACATCAGGAACCTGGATGGTGAGTTTTCTTTCCCAGGGAAAAGAGCCGATGTTTGCGCTCCGACTCCTGTGGCCCTGAGCCGGCAGCTGACCGCAAAAAATCCGAACATGGAAGGATAAGTCCCAGACAGGAGCTGCCCCCTCCTCATACTTGTGCTGCCCTGACAGTCCCAGGGGAGCCCTACAAACTGACATCAGGAACCTGGACTGGTGAGTTTTCTTTCCCAGGGAAAAGAGCCGATGTTTGCGCTCCGACTCCTGTGGCCCTGAGCGGGCAGCTGAGTGCAAAAAATCCGAACATCGAAGGATAAGTCCCAGACAGGAGCTGCCCCTACCTCATACTTGTGCTGCCCTGACAGTCCCAGGGGAGCCCTACAAACTGACATCAGGAACCTGGACTGGTGAGTTTTCTTTCCCAGGGAAAAGAGCCGATATTTTCGCTCCGAGTCCTGTGGCCCTGAGCGGGTAGCTGAGGGCAAAAAATCCGAACATCGAAGGATACGTCCCAGACAGGATCTGGCCCCACCTCATACTTGTGCTACCCTGACAGTCCCAGGGGAGCCCTACAAACTGACATCAGGAACCTGGACTGGTGAGTTTTCTTTCCCAGGGACAAGAGCCGATGTTTGCGCTCCGAGTCCTATGGCCCTGAGCCGGCAGCTGACTGCATAAAATCGGAACATCGAAGGATAAGTCCCAGACAGGAGCTGCCCCCAGCTCATACTTGTGCTGCCCTGACAGTCCCAGGGGAGCCCTACAAACTGACATCAGGAACCTGTACTGGTGAGTTTTCTTTCCCAGGACAAAGAGCCGATGTTTGCGCTCCGAGTCCTGTGGCCCTGAGCCGGCAGCTGACTGCAATAAATCGGAACATCGAAGGATAAGTCCCAGACAGGAGCTGCCCCCACCTCATACTTGTGCTGCCCTGAGAGTCCAAAAAGAGCCCTACAAACTGACATCAGGAACCTGGACTGGTGAGTTTTCTTTCCCAGGGAAAAGAACCGATGTTTGCGCTCCGAGTCCTGGGGCCCTGAGCTGGCAGCTGACCGCAAAAAATCCGAACATCGAAGGATAAGTCCCAGACAGGAGCTGCCCCCTCCTCATACTTGTGCTGCCCTGAGAGTTCCAGGGGAGCCCTACAAACTGACATCAGGAACCTGGATGGTGAGTTTTCTTTCCCAGGGAAAAGAGCCGATGTTTGCGCTCCGACTCCTGTGGCCCTGAGCGGGCAGCTGAGTGCAAAAAATCCGAACATCGAAGGATAAGTCCCAGAAAGGAGCTGCCCCCTCCTCATACTTGTGCTTCCCTGACAGTCCCAGGGGAGCCCTACAAACTGACATCAGGAACCTGGACTGGTGAGTTTTCTTTCCCAGGGAAAAGAGCCAATGTTTGCGCTCCGAGTCCTGTGGCCCTGAGCCGGCAGCTGACCGCACAAATTCCGAACATCGAAGTATAAGTCCCAGACAGGAGCTGCCCCCACCTCATACTTGTGCTGCCCTGAGAGTCCCAGGGGAGCCCTACAAACTGACATCAGGAACCTGGACTGGTGAGTTTTCTTTCCCAGGGAAAAGAGCCGATGTTTGCGCTCCGACTCCTGTGGTCCGGAGGGGGCAGCTGACTGCAAAAAATCAGAACATCGAAGGATAAATCCCAGACAGGAGCTGCCCCTACCTCATACTTGTGCTGCCCTGACAGTCCCAGGGGAGCCCTACAAACTGACATCAGGAACCTGGACTGGTGAGTTTTCTTTCCCAGGGAAAAGAGCCGATGTTTGCGCTCCGACTCCTGTGGCCCTGAGCGGGCAGCTGAGTGCAAAAATCCGAACATCGAAGGATAAGTCCCAGACAGGAGCTGCCCCCACCTCATACTTGTGCTGCCCTGAGAGTCCAAAAAGAGCTCTACAAACTGACATCAGGAACCTGGACTGGTGAGTTTTCTTTCCCAGGGAAAAGAGCCGATGTTTGCGCTCCGAGTCCTGTGGCCCTGAGCCGGCAGCTGATTGCAAAAAATCCGAACATCGAAGGATAAGTCCCAGACAGGAGCTGCCCCCACCTCATACTTGTGCTGCCCTGAGAGTCCCAGGGGAGCCCTCCAAACTGACATCAGGAACCTGGACTGGTGAGTTTTCTTTCCCAGGGAAAAGAGCCGATGTTTGCGCTCCGAGTCCTGTGGCCCTGAGCGGGCAGCTGACCGCAGAAATTCCGAACATCGAAGGATAAGTCCCAGAAAGGAGCTACCCCCACCTCATACTTGTGCTGCCCTGACAGTCCCGGGGGAGCCCTACAAACTGACATCAGGAACCTGGACTGGTGAGTTTTCTTTCCCAGGGAAAAGAGCCGATGTTTGCGCTCCGAGTCCTGTGGCCCTGAGCGGGCAGCTGAATGCAAAAAATCCGAACATCGAAGGATAAGTCCCAGACAGGAGCTGCCCCCTCCTCATACTTGTGCTGCCCTGACAGTCCCAGGGGAGCCCTACAAACTGACATCAGGAACCTGGACTGGTGAGTTTTCTTTCCCAGGGAAAAGAGCCGATGTTTGCGCTCCGAGTCCTGTGGCCCTGAGCCGGCAGCTGACCGCATAAATTCCGAACATCGAAGTATAAGTCCCAGACAGGAGCTGCCCCCACCTCATACTTGTGCTGCCCTGAGAGTCCCAGGGGAGCCCTACAAACTGACATCAGGAACCTGGACTGGTGAGTTTTCTTTCCCAGGGAAAAGAGCCGATGTTTGCGCTCCGACTCCTGTGGTCCGGAGCGGGCAGCTGACTGCACAAAATCGGAACATCGAAGGATAAATCCCAGACAGGAGCTGCCCCTACCTCATACTTGTGCTGCCCTGACAGTCCCAGGGGAGCCCTACAAACTGACATCAGGAACCTGGACTGGTGAGTTTTCTTTCCCAGGGAAAAGAGCCGATGTTTGCGCTCCGACTCCTGTGGCCCTGAGCGGGCAGCTGACCGCAAAAAATCCGAACAGCGAAGGATAAGTCCCAGACAGGAGCTGCCCCCACCTCATACTTGTGCTGCCCTGAGAGTCCAAAAAGAGCTCTACAAACTGACATCAGGAACCTGGACTGGTGAGTTTTCTTTCCCAGGGAAAAGAGCCGATGTTTGCGCTCCGAGTCCTGTGGCCCTGAGCCGGCAGCTGATTGCAGAAAATCCGAACATCGAAGGATAAGTCCCAGACAGGAGCTGCCCCCACCTCATACTTGTGCTGCCCTGAGAGTCCCAGGGGAGCCCTCCAAACTGACATCAGGAACCTGGACTGGTGAGTTTTCTTTCCCAGGGAAAAGAGCCGATGTTTGCGCTCCGAGTCCTGTGGTCTGGAGCGGGCAGATGAGTGCAAAAAATCCGAACATCGAAGGATAAGTCCCAGACAGGAGCTGCCCCCACCTCATACTTGTGCTGCCCTGAGAGTCCCAGGGGAGCCCTCCAAACTGACATCAGGAACCTGGACTGGTGAGTTTTCTTTCCCAGGGAAAAGAGCCGATGTTTGCGCCCCGAGTCCTGTGGCCGTGAGCTGGCAGCTGACCGCAGAAATTCCGAACATCGAAGGATAAGTCCCAGAAAGGAGCTGCCCCCACCTCATACTTGTGCTGCCCTGACAGTCCCAGGGGAGCCCTACAAACTGACATCAGGAACCTGGACTGGTGAGTTTTCTTTCCCAGGGAAAAGAGCCGATGTTTGCGCTCCGACTCCTGTGGTCCGGAGCGGGCAGCTGACTGCAAAAAATCGGAACATCGAAGGATAAATCCCAGACAGGAGCTGCCCCTACCTCATACTTGTGCTGCCCTGACAGTCCCAGGGGAGCCCTACAAACTGACATCAGGAACCTGGACTGGTGAGTTTTCTTTCCCAGGGAAAAGAGCCGATGTTTGCGCTCCGACTCCTGTGGCCCTGAGCGGGCAGCTCAGTGCAAAAAATCCGAACATCGAAGGATAAGTCCCAGACAGGAGCTGCCCCCACCTCATACTTGTGCTGCCCTTAGAGTCCAAAAAGAGCTCTACAAACTGACATCAGGAACCTGGACTGGTGAGTTTTCTTTCCCAGGGAAAAGAGCCGATGTTTGCGCTCCGAGTCCTGTGGCCCTGAGCGGGCAGATGAGTGCAAAAAATCCGATCATCGAAGGATAAGTCCCAGACAGGAGCTGCCCCCACCTCATACTTGTGCTGTCCTGAGAGTCCAAAAAGAGCCCTACAAACTGACATCAGGAACCTGGACTGGTGAGTTTTCTTTCCCAGGGAAAAGAGCCGATGTTTGCGCCCCGAGTCCTGTGGCCCTGAGCGGGCAGCTGAATGCAAAAAATCCGAACATCGAAGGATAAGTCCCAGACAGGAGCTGCCCCCACCTCATACTTGTGCTGCCCTGACAGTCCCAGGGGAGCCCTACAAACTGACATCAGGAACCTGGATGGTGAGTTTTCTTTCCCAGGGAAAAGAGCCGATGTTTGCGCCCGGAGTCCTGTGGCCGTGAGCCGGCAGCTGACCGCAGAAATTCCGAACATCGAAGGATAAGTCCCAGAAAGGAGCTGCCCCCACCTCATACTTGTGCTGCCCTGACAGTCCCAGGGGAGCCCTACAAACTGACATCAGGAACCTGGACTGGTGAGTTTTCTTTCCCAGGGAAAAGAGCCGATGTTTGTGCCCCGAGTCCTGTGGCCGTGAGCATGCAGCTGACTGCAAAAAATCCGAACATCGAAGGATAAGTCCCAGACAGGAGCTGCCCCCACCTCATACTTGTGCTGCCCTGAGAGTCCCAGGGGAGCCCTACAAACTGACATCAGGAACCTGGACTGGTGAGTTTTCTTTCCCAGGGAAAAGAGCCGATATTTTCGCTCCGAGTCCTGTGGCCCTGAGCGGGCAGCTGAGTGCAAAAAATCCGAACATCGAAGGATAAGTCCCAGACAGGATCTGCCCCCACCTCATACTTGTGCTACCCTGACAGTCCCAGGGGAGCCCTACAAACTGACATCAGGAACCTGGACTGGTGAGTTTTCTTTCCCAGGGACAAGAGCCGATGTTTGCGCCCCGAGTCCTATGGCCCTGAGCCGGCAGCTGACTGCATAAAATCGGAACATCGAAGGATAAGTCCCAGACAGGAGCTGCCCCCACCTCATACTTGTGCTGCCCTGAGAGTCCCAGGGGAGCCCTACAAACTGACATCAGGAACCTGTACTGGTGAGTTTTCTTTCCCAGGGCAAAGAGCCGATGTTTGCGCTCCGAGTCCTGTGGCCCTGAGCCGGCAGCTGACTGCAATAAATCGGAACATCGAAGGATAAGTCCCAGACAGGAGCTGCCCCCACCTCATACTTGTGCTGCCCTGAGAGTCCAAAAAGAGCCCTACAAACTGACATCAGGAACCTGGACTGGTGAGTTTTCTTTCCCAGGGAAAAGAACCGATCTTTGCGCTCCGAGTCCTGGGGCCCTGAGCTGGCAGCTGACCGCAAAAAATCCGAACATCGAAGGATAAGTCCCAGACAGGAGCTGCCCCCACCTCATACTTGTGCTGCCCTGAGAGTTCCAGGGGAGCCCTACAAACTGACATCAGGAACCTGGATGGTGAGTATTCTTTCCCAGGGAAAAGAGCCGATGTTTGCGCTCCGACTCCTGTGGCCCTGAGCGGGCAGCTGAGTGCAAAAAATCCGAACGTCGAAGGATAAGTCCCAGAAAGGAGCTGCCCCCACCTCATACTTGTGCTGCCCTGACAGTCCCAGGGGAGCCCTACAAACTGACATCAGGAACCTGGACTGGTGAGTTTTCTTTCCCAGGGAAAAAAGCCAATGTTTGCGCTCCGAGTCCTGTGGCCCTGAGCCGGCAGCTGACCGCACAAATTCCGAACATCGAAGTATAAGTCCCAGACAGGAGCTGCCCCCACCTCATACTTGTGCTGCCCTGACAGTCCCAGGGGAGCCCTACAAACTGACATCAGGAACCTGGACTGGTGAGTTTTCTTTCCCAGGGAAAAGAGCCGATGTTTGCGCTCCGAGTCCTGTGGCCCTGAGCGGGCAGCTGACTTCAAAAAATCGGAACATCGAAGGATAAGTCCCAGACAGGAGCTGCCCCCACCTCATACTTGTGCTGCCCTGAGAGTCCAAAAAGAGCTCTACAAACTGACATCAGGAACCTGGACTGGTGAGTTTTCTTTCCCAGGGAAAAGAGCCAATGTTTGCGCTCCGAGTCCTGTGGCCCTGAGCCGGCAGCTGAATGCAAAAAATCCGAACATCGAAGGATAAGTCCCAGACAGGAGCTGCCCCCTCCTCATACTTGTGCTGCCCTGACAGTCCCAGGGGAGCCCTACAAACTGACATCAGGAACCTGGACTGGTGAGTTTTCTTTCCCAGGGAAAAGAGCCGATGTTTGCGCCCCGAGTCCTGTGGCCCTGAGCGGGCAGCTGAATGCAAAAAATCCGAACATCGAAGGATAAGTCCCAGACAGGAGCTGCCCCCACCTCATACTTGTGCTGTCCTGAGAGTCCAAAAAGAGCCCTCCAAACTGACATCAGGAACCTGGACTGGTGAGTTTTCTTTCCCAGGGAAAAGAGCCGATGTTTGCGCTCCGAGTCCTGTGGCCCTGAGCCGGCAGCTGACCGCACAAATTCCGAACATCGAAGTATAAGTCCCAGACAGGAGCTGCCCCCACCTCATACTTGTGCTGCCCTGACAGTCCCAGGGGAGCCCTACAAACTGACATCAGGAACCTGGACTGGTGAGTTTTCTTTCCCAGGGAAAAGAGCCGAGGTTTGCGCTCCGAGTCCTGTGGCCCTGAGTCGACAGCTGACTGCAAAAAATCGGAACATCGAAGGATAAGTCCCAGACAGGAGCTGCCCCCACCTCATACTTGTGCTGTCCTGAGAGTCCAAAAAGAGCCCTACAAACTGACATCAGGAAACTGGATGGTGAGTTTTCTTTCCCAGGGAAAAGAGCCGATGTTTGCGCTCCGACTCCTGTGGCCCTGAACCGGCAGCTGAATGCAAAAAATCCGAACATCGAAGGATAAGTCCCAGACAGGAGCTGCCCCCACCTCATACTTGTGCTGTCCTGAGAGTCCAAAAAGAGCCCTACAAACTGACATCAGGAACCTGGACTGGTGAGTTTTCTTTCCCAGGGAAAAGAGCCGATGTTTTCACTCCGAGTCCTGTGGCCCTGAGCCGGCAGCTGACCGCAAAAAATCCGAACATCGAAGGATAAGTCCCAGACAGGAGCTGCCCCCTCCTCATACTTGTGCTGCCCTGACAGTCCCAGGGGAGCCCTACAAACTGACATCAGGAACCTGGACTGGTGAGTTTTCTTTCCCAGGGAAAAGAGCCGATGTTTGCGCCCGGAGTCCTGTGGCCGTGAGCCGGCAGCTGACCGCAGAAATTCCGAACATCGAAGGATAAGTCCCAGAAAGGAGCTGCCCCCACCTCATACTTGTGCTGCCCTGACAGTCCCAGGGGAGCCCTACAAACTGACATCAGGAACCTGGACTGGTGAGTTTTCTTTCCCAGGGAAAAGAGCCGATGTTTGCGCCCCGAGTCCTGTGGCCGTGAGCATGCAGCTGACTGCAAAAAATCCGAACATCGAAGGATAAGTCCCAGACAGGAGCTGCCCCCACCTCATACTTGTGCTGCCCTGACAGTCCCAGGGGAGCCCTCCAAACTGACATCAGGAACCTGGACAGGTGAGTTTTCTTTCCCAGGGAAAAGAGCCGATGTTTGCGCTCCGAGTCCTGTGGCCCTGAGCGGGCAGCTGACCGCACAAATTCCGAACATCGAAGGATAAGTCCCAGACAGGAGCTGCCCCCACCTCATACTTGTGCTGCCCTGAGAGTCCCAGGGGAGCCCTACAAACTGACATCAGGAACCTGGACTGGTGAGTTTTCTTTCCCAGGGAAAAGAGCCGATATTTTCGCTCCGAGTCCTGTGGCCCTGAGCGGGCAGCTGAGTGCAAAAAATCCGAACATCGAAGGATAAGTCCCAGACAGGATCTGCCCCCACCTCATACTTGTGCTACCCTGACAGTCCCAGGGGAGCCCTACAAACTGACATCAGGAACCTGGACTGGTGAGTTTTCTTTCCCAGGGACAAGAGCCGATGTTTGCGCCCCGAGTCCTATGGCCCTGAGCCGGCAGCTGACTGCATAAAATCGGAACATCGAAGGATAAGTCCCAGACAGGAGCTGCCCCCACCTCATACTTGTGCTGCCCTGAGAGTCCAAAAAGAGCCCTACAAACTGACATCAGGAACCTGGACTGGTGAGTTTTCTTTCCCAGGGAAAAGAACCGATCTTTGCGCTCCGAGTCCTGGGGCCCTGAGCTGGCAGCTGACCGCAAAAAATCCGAACATCGAAGGATAAGTCCCAGACAGGAGCTGCCCCCACCTCATACTTGTGCTGCCCTGAGAGTTCCAGGGGAGCCCTACAAACTGACATCAGGAACCTGGATTGTGAGTTTTCTTTCCCAGGGAAAAGAGCCGATGTTTGCGCTCCGACTCCTGTGGCCCTGAGCGGGCAGCTGAGTGCAAAAAATCCGAACGTCGAAGGATAAGTCCCAGAAAGGAGCTGCCCCCACCTCATACTTGTGCTGCCCTGACAGTCCCAGGGGAGCCCTACAAACTGACATCAGGAACCTGGACTGGTGAGTTGTCTTTCCCAGGGAAAAAAGCCAATGTTTGCGCTCCGAGTCCTGTGGCCCTGAGCCGGCAGCTGACCGCACAAATTCCGAACATCGAAGTATAAGTCCCAGACAGGAGCTGCCCCCACCTCATACTTGTGCTGCCCTGACAGTCCCAGGGGAGCCCTACAAACTGACATCAGGAACCTGGACTGGTGAGTTTTCTTTCCCAGGGAAAAGAGCCGATGTTTGCGCTCCGAGTCCTGTGGCCCTGAGCGGGCAGCTGACTTCAAAAAATCGGAACATCGAAGGAGAAGTCCCAGACAGGAGCTGCCCCCACCTCATACTTGTGCTGCCCTGAGAGTCCAAAAAGAGCTCTACAAACTGACATCAGGAACCTGGACTGGTGAGTTTTCTTTCCCAGGGAAAAGAGCCGATGTTTGCGCTCCGAGTCCTGTGGCCCTGAGCCGGCAGCTGACTGCAAAAAATACGAACATCGAAGGATAAGTCCCAGACAGGAGCTGCCCCCATCTCATACTTGTGCTGCCCTGAGAGTCCAAAAAGAGCCCTACAAACTGACATCAGGAACCTGGACTGGTGAGTTTTCTTTCCCAGGGAAAAGAGCCGATGTTTGCGCTCCGAGTCCTGTGGCCCTGAGCGGGCAGCTGAATGCAAAAAATCGGAACATCGAAGGATAAATCCCAGACAGGAGCTGCCCCCTCCTCATACTTGTGCTGCCCTGACAGTCCCAGGGGAGCCCTACAAACTGACATCAGGAACCTGGACTGGTGAGTTTTCTTTCCCAGGGAAAAGAGCCGATGTTTGCGCTCCGACTCCTGTGGCCCTGAGCGGGCAGCTGAGTGCAAAAAATCCGAACATCGAAGGATAAGTCCCAGACAGGAGCTGCCCCCACCTCATACTTGTGCTGCCCTGAGAGTCCCAGGGGAGCCCTCCAAACTGACATCAGGAACCTGGACTGGTGAGTTTTCTTTCCCAGGGAAAAGAGCCGATGTTTGCGCTCCGAGTCCTGTGGCACTGAGCGGGCAGCTGACCGCAGAAATTCCGAACATCGAAGGATAAGTCCCAGAAAGGAGCTACCCCCACCTCATACTTGTGCTGCCCTGACAGTCCCAGGGGAGCCCTACAAACTGACATCAGGAACCTGGACTGGTGAGTTTTCTTTCCCAGGGAAAAGAGCCGATGTTTGCGCCCCGAGTCCTGTGGCCCTGAGCGGGCAGCTGAATGCAAAAAATCCGAACATCGAAGGATAAGTCCCAGACAGGAGCTGCCCCCACCTCATACTTGTGCTGTCCTGAGAGTCCAAAAAGAGCCCTCCAAACTGACATCAGGAACCTGGACTGGTGAGTTTTCTTTCCCAGGGAAAAGAGCCGATGTTTGCGCTCCGAGTCCTGTGGCCCTGAGCCGGCAGCTGACCGCACAAATTCCGAACATCGAAGTATAAGTCCCAGACAGGAGCTGCCCCCACCTCATACTTGTGCTGCCCTGACAGTCCCAGGGGAGCCCTACAAACTGACATCAGGAACCTGGACTGGTGAGTTTTCTTTCCCAGGGAAAAGAGCCGATGTTTGCGCTCCGAGTCCTGTGGCCCTGAGTCGACAGCTGACTGCAAAAAATCGGAACATCGAAGGATAAGTCCCAGACAGGAGCTGCCCCCACCTCATACTTGTGCTGTCCTGAGAGTCCAAAAAGAGCCCTACAAACTGACATCAGGAAACTGGATGGTGAGTTTTCTTTCCCAGGGAAAAGAGCCGATGTTTGCGCTCCGACTCCTGTGGCCCTGAGCCGGCAGCTGAATGCAAAAAATCCGAACATCGAAGGATAAGTCCCAGACAGGAGCTGCCCCCACCTCATACTTGTGCTGTCCTGAGAGTCCAAAAAGAGCCCTACAAACTGACATCAGGAACCTGGACTGGTGAGTTTTCTTTCCCAGGGAAAAGAGCCGATGTTTTCACTCCGAGTCCTGTGGCCCTGAGCCGGCAGCTGACCGCAAAAAATCCGAACATCGAAGGATAAGTCCCAGACAGGAGCTGCCCCCTCCTCATACTTGTGCTGCCCTGACAGTCCCAGGGGAGCCCTACAAACTGACATCAGGAACCTGGACTGGTGAGTTTTCTTTCCCAGGGAAAAGAGCCGATGTTTGCGCCCGGAGTCCTGTGGCCGTGAGCCGGCAGCTGACCGCAGAAATTCCGAACATCGAAGGATAAGTCCCAGAAAGGAGCTGCCCCCACCTCATACTTGTGCTGCCCTGACAGTCCCAGGGGAGCCCTACAAACTGACATCAGGAACCTGGACTGGTGAGTTTTCTTTCCCAGGGAAAAGAGCCGATGTTTGCGCCCCGAGTCCTGTGGCCGTGAGCATGCAGCTGACTGCAAAAAATCCGAACATCGAAGGATAAGTCCCAGACAGGAGCTGCCCCCACCTCATACTTGTGCTGCCCTGACAGTCCCAGGGGAGCCCTCCAAACTGACATCAGGAACCTGGACAGGTGAGTTTTCTTTCCCAGGGAAAAGAGCCGATGTTTGCGCTCCGAGTCCTGTGGCCCTGAGCGGGCAGCTGACCGCACAAATTCCGAACATCGAAGGATAAGTCCCAGACAGGAGCTGCCCCCACCTCATACTTGTGCTGCCCTGAGAGTCCCAGGGGAGCCCTACAAACTGACATCAGGAACCTGGACTGGTGAGTTTTCTTTCCCAGGGAAAAGAGCCGATATTTTCGCTCCGAGTCCTGTGGCCCTGATCGGGCAGCTGAGTGCAAAAAATCCGAACATCGAAGGATAAGTCCCAGACAGGATCTGCCCCCACCTCATACTTGTGCTACCCTGACAGTCCCAGGGGAGCCCTACAAACTGACATCAGGAACCTGGACTGGTGAGTTTTCTTTCCCAGGGACAAGAGCCGATGTTTGCGCCCCGAGTCCTATGGCCCTGAGCCGGCAGCTGACTGCATAAAATCGGAACATCGAAGGATAAGTCCCAGACAGGAGCTGCCCCCACCTCATACTTGTGCTGCCCTGAGAGTCCAAAAAGAGCCCTACAAACTGACATCAGGAACCTGGACTGGTGAGTTTTCTTTCCCAGGGAAAAGAACCGATCTTTGCGCTCCGAGTCCTGGGGCCCTGAGCTGGCAGCTGACCGCAAAAAATCCGAACATCGAAGGATAAGTCCCAGACAGGAGCTGCCCCCACCTCATACTTGTGCTGCCCTGAGAGTTCCAGGGGAGCCCTACAAACTGACATCAGGAACCTGGATTGTGAGTTTTCTTTCCCAGGGAAAAGAGCCGATGTTTGCGCTCCGACTCCTGTGGCCCTGAGCGGGCAGCTGAGTGCAAAAAATCCGAACGTCGAAGGATAAGTCCCAGAAAGGAGCTGCCCCCACCTCATACTTGTGCTGCCCTGACAGTCCCAGGGGAGCCCTACAAACTGACATCAGGAACCTGGACTGGTGAGTTGTCTTTCCCAGGGAAAAAAGCCAATGTTTGCGCTCCGAGTCCTGTGGCCCTGAGCCGGCAGCTGACCGCACAAATTCCGAACATCGAAGTATAAGTCCCAGACAGGAGCTGCCCCCACCTCATACTTGTGCTGCCCTGACAGTCCCAGGGGAGCCCTACAAACTGACATCAGGAACCTGGACTGGTGAGTTTTCTTTCCCAGGGAAAAGAGCCGATGTTTGCGCTCCGAGTCCTGTGGCCCTGAGCGGGCAGCTGACTTCAAAAAATCGGAACATCGAAGGAGAAGTCCCAGACAGGAGCTGCCCCCACCTCATACTTGTGCTGCCCTGAGAGTCCAAAAAGAGCTCTACAAACTGACATCAGGAACCTGGACTGGTGAGTTTTCTTTCCCAGGGAAAAGAGCCGATGTTTGCGCTCCGACTCCTGTGGCCCTGAGCCGGCAGCTGACTGCAAAAAATCCGAACATCGAAGGATAAGTCCCAGACAGGAGCTGCCCCCATCTCATACTTGTGCTGCCCTGAGAGTCCAAAAAGAGCCCTACAAACTGACATCAGGAACCTGGACTGGTGAGTTTTCTTTCCCAGGGAAAAGAGCCGATGTTTGCGCTCCGAGTCCTGTGGCCCTGAGCGGGCAGCTGAATGCAAAAAATCGGAACATCGAAGGATAAATCCCAGACAGGAGCTGCCCCCTCCTCATACTTGTGCTGCCCTGACAGTCCCAGGGGAGCCCTACAAACTGACATCAGGAACCTGGACTGGTGAGTTTTCTTTCCCAGGGAAAAGAGCCGATGTTTGCGCTCCGACTCCTGTGGCCCTGAGCGGGCAGCTGAGTGCAAAAAATCCGAACATCGAAGGATAAGTCCCAGACAGGAGCTGCCCCCACCTCATACTTGTGCTGCCCTGAGAGTCCCAGGGGAGCCCTCCAAACTGACATCAGGAACCTGGACTGGTGAGTTTTCTTTCCCAGGGAAAAGAGCCGATGTTTGCGCTCCGAGTCCTGTGGCACTGAGCGGGCAGCTGACCGCAGAAATTCCGAACATCGAAGGATAAGTCCCAGAAAGGAGCTACCCCCACCTCATACTTGTGCTGCCCTGACAGTCCCAGGGGAGCCCTACAAACTGACATCAGGAACCTGGACTGGTGAGTTTTCTTTCCCAGGGAAAAGAGCCGATGTTTGCGCTCCGACTCCTGTGGCCCTGAGCGGGAAGATGAGTGCAAAAAATCCGAACATCGAAGGATAAGTCCCAGACAGGAGCTGCCCCCACCTCATACTTGTGCTGCCCTGACAGTCCCAGGGGAGCCCTACAAACTGACATCAGGAACCTGGACTGGTGAGTTTTCTTTCCCAGGGAAAAGAGCCGATGTTTGCGCCCCGAGTCCTGTGGCCCTGAGCGGGCAGCTGAATGCAAAAAATCCGAACATCGAAGGATAAGTCCCAGACAGGAGCTGCCCCCACCTCATACTTGTGCTGTCCTGAGAGTCCAAAAAGAGCCCTACAAACTGACATCAGGAACCTGGATGGTGAGTTTTCTTTCCCAGGGAAAAGAGCCGATGTTTGCGCTCCGACTCCTGTGGCCCTGAGCCGGCAGCTGAATGCACAAATTCCGAACATCGAAGGATAAGTCCCAGACAGGAGCTGCCCCCACCTCATACTTGTGCTGTCCTGAGAGTCCAAAAAGAGCCCTACAAACTGACATCAGGAACCTGGACTGGTGAGTTTTCTTTCCCAGGGAAAAGAGCCGATGTTTGCGCTCCGACTCCTGTGGCCCTGAGCCGGCAGCTGACCGCAAAAAATCCGAACATCGAAGGATAAGTCCCAGACAGGAGCTGCCCCCTCCTCATACTTGTGCTGCCCTGACAGTCCCAGGGGAGCCCTACAAACTGACATCAGGAACCTGGACTGGTGAGTTTTCTTTCCCAGGGAAAAGAGCCGATGTTTGCGCTCCGAGTCCTGTGGCCCTGAGCGGGCAGCTGACCGCAGAAATTCCGAACATCGAAGGATAAGTCCCAGAAAGGAGCTGCCCCCACCTCATACTTGTGCTGCCCTTACAGTCCCAGGGGAGCCCTACAAACTGACATCAGGAACCTGGACTGGTGAGTTTTCTTTCCCAGGGAAAAGAGCCGATGTTTGCGCTCCGAGTCCTGTGGCCCTGATCCAGCAGCTGACCGCACAAATTCCGAACATCGAAGGATAAGTCCCAGACAGGAGCTGCCCCCACCTCATACTTGTGCTGCCCTGAGAGTCCAAAAAGAGCTCTACAAACTGACATCAGGAACCTGTACTGGTGAGTTTTCTTTCCCAGGGCAAAGAGCCGATGTTTGCGCTCCGAGTCCTGTGGCCCTGAGCCGGCAGCTGACTGCAAAAAATCCGAACATCGATGGATAAGTCCCAACAGGAGCTGCCCCCATCTCATACTTGTGCTGTCCTGAGAGTCCAAAAAGAGCCCTACAAACTGACATCAGGAACCTGGACTGGTGAGTTTTCTTTCCCAGGGAAAAGAGCCGATGTTTGCGCCTTGAGTCCTGTGGCCATGAGCGGGCAGCTGAATGCAAAAAATCCGAACATCGAAGGATAAGTCCCAGACAGGAGCTGCCCCCTCCTCATACTTGTGCTGCCCTGACAGTCCCAGGGGAGCCCTACAAACTGACATCAGGAACCTGGACTGGTGAGTTTTCTTTCCCAGGGAAAAGAGCCGATGTTTGCGCTCCGACTCCTGTGGCCCTCAGCGGGCAGCTGAGTGCAAAAAATCCGAACATCGAAGGATAAGTCCCAGACAGGAGCTGCCCCCACCTCATACTTGTGCTGCCCTGAGAGTCCCAGGGGAGCCCTCCAAACTGACATCAGGAACCTGGACTGGTGAGTTTTCTTTCCCAGGGAAAAGAGCCGATGTTTGCGCTCCGAGTCCTGTGGTCCGGAGCGGGCAGCTGAGTGCAAAAAATCCGAACATCGAAGGATAAGTCCCAGACAGGATCTGCCCCCACCTCATACTTGTGCTGCCCTGACAGTCCCAGGGGAGTCCTACAAACTGACATCAGGAACCTGGACTGGTGAGTTTTCTTTCCCAGGGAATAGAGCCGATGTTTGCGCTCCGAGTCCTGTGGCACTGAGCGGGCAGCTGACCGCAGAAATTCCGAACATCGAAGGATAAGTCCCAGAAAGGAGCTACCCCCACCTCATACTTGTGCTGCCCTGACAGTCCCAGGGGAGCCCTACAAACTGACATCAGGAACCTGGACTGGTGAGTTTTCTTTCCCAGGGAAAAGAGCCGATGTTTGCGCTCCGAGTCCTGTGGCCCTGAGCGGGAAGAGGAGTGCAAAAAATCCGAACATCGAAGGATAAGTCCCAGACAGGAGCTGCCCCCACCTCATACTTGTGCTGCCCTGACAGTCCCAGGGGAGCCCTACAAACTGACATCAGGAACCTGGACTGGTGAGTTTTCTTTCCCAGGGAAAAGAGCCGATGTTTGCGCCCCGAGTCCTGTGGCCCTGAGCGGGCAGCTGAATGCAAAAAATCCGAACATCGAAGGATAAGTCCCAGACAGGAGCTGCCCCCACCTCATACTTGTGCTGTCCTGAGAGTCCAAAAAGAGCCCTACAAACTGACATCAGGAACCTGGACTGGTGAGTTTTCTTTCCCAGGGAAAAGAGCCGATGTTTGCGCTCCGACTCCTGTGGCCCTGAGCCGGCAGCTGACCGCAAAAAATCCGAACATGGAAGGATAAGTCCCAGACAGGAGCTGCCCCCTCCTCATACTTGTGCTGCCCTGACAGTCCCAGGGGAGCCCTACAAACTGACATCAGGAACCTGGACTGGTGAGTTTTCTTTCCCAGGGAAAAGAGCCGATGTTTGCGCTCCGACTCCTGTGGCCCTGAGCGGGCAGCTGAGTGCAAAAAATCCGAACATCGAAGGATAAGTCCCAGACAGGAGCTGCCCCTACCTCATACTTGTGCTGCCCTGACAGTCCCAGGGGAGCCCTACAAACTGACATCAGGAACCTGGACTGGTGAGTTTTCTTTCCCAGGGAAAAGAGCCGATATTTTCGCTCCGAGTCCTGTGGCCCTGAGCGGGCAGCTGAGGGCAAAAAATCCGAACATCGAAGGATACGTCCCAGACAGGATCTGGCCCCACCTCATACTTGTGCTACCCTGACAGTCCCAGGGGAGCCCTACAAACTGACATCAGGAACCTGGACTGGTGAGTTTTCTTTCCCAGGGACAAGAGCCGATGTTTGCGCTCCGAGTCCTATGGCCCTGAGCCGGCAGCTGACTGCATAAAATCGGAACATCGAAGGATAAGTCCCAGACAGGAGCTGCCCCCAGCTCATACTTGTGCTGCCCTGACAGTCCCAGGGGAGCCCTACAAACTGACATCAGGAACCTGTACTGGTGAGTTTTCTTTCCCAGGACAAAGAGCCGATGTTTGCGCTCCGAGTCCTGTGGCCCTGAGCCGGCAGCTGACTGCAATAAATCGGAACATCGAAGGATAAGTCCCAGACAGGAGCTGCCCCCACCTCATACTTGTGCTGCCCTGAGAGTCCAAAAAGAGCCCTACAAACTGACATCAGGAACCTGGACTGGTGAGTTTTCTTTCCCAGGGAAAAGAACCGATGTTTGCGCTCCGAGTCCTGGGGCCCTGAGCTGGCAGCTGACCGCAAAAAATCCGAACATCGAAGGATAAGTCCCAGACAGGAGCTGCCCCCTCCTCATACTTGTGCTGCCCTGAGAGTTCCAGGGGAGCCCTACAAACTGACATCAGGAACCTGGATGGTGAGTTTTCTTTCCCAGGGAAAAGAGCCGATGTTTGCGCTCCGACTCCTGTGGCCCTGAGCGGGCAGCTGAGTGCAAAAAATCCGAACATCGAAGGATAAGTCCCAGAAAGGAGCTGCCCCCTCCTCATACTTGTGCTTCCCTGACAGTCCCAGGGGAGCCCTACAAACTGACATCAGGAACCTGGACTGGTGAGTTTTCTTTCCCAGGGAAAAGAGCCAATGTTTGCGCTCCGAGTCCTGTGGCCCTGAGCCGGCAGCTGACCGCACAAATTCCGAACATCGAAGTATAAGTCCCAGACAGGAGCTGCCCCCACCTCATACTTGTGCTGCCCTGAGAGTCCCAGGGGAGCCCTACAAACTGACATCAGGAACCTGGACTGGTGAGTTTTCTTTCCCAGGGAAAAGAGCCGATGTTTGCGCTCCGACTCCTGTGGTCCGGAGGGGGCAGCTGACTGCAAAAAATCAGAACATCGAAGGATAAATCCCAGACAGGAGCTGCCCCTACCTCATACTTGTGCTGCCCTGACAGTCCCAGGGGAGCCCTACAAACTGACATCAGGAACCTGGACTGGTGAGTTTTCTTTCCCAGGGAAAATAGCCGATGTTTGCGCTCCGACTCCTGTGGCCCTGAGCGGGCAGCTGAGTGCAAAAATCCGAACATCGAAGGATAAGTCCCAGACAGGAGCTGCCCCCACCTCATACTTGTGCTGCCCTGAGAGTCCAAAAAGAGCTCTACAAACTGACATCAGGAACCTGGACTGGTGAGTTTTCTTTCCCAGGGAAAAGAGCCGATGTTTGCGCTCCGAGTCCTGTGGCCCTGAGCCGGCAGCTGATTGCAAAAAATCCGAACATCGAAGGATAAGTCCCAGACAGGAGCTGCCCCCACCTCATACTTGTGCTGCCCTGAGAGTCCCAGGGGAGCCCTCCAAACTGACATCAGGAACCTGGACTGGTGAGTTTTCTTTCCCAGGGAAAAGAGCCGATGTTTGCGCTCCGAGTCCTGTGGCCCTGAGCGGGCAGCTGACCGCAGAAATTCCGAACATCGAAGGATAAGTCCCAGAAAGGAGCTACCCCCACCTCATACTTGTGCTGCCCTGACAGTCCCGGGGGAGCCCTACAAACTGACATCAGGAACCTGGACTGGTGAGTTTTCTTTCCCAGGGAAAAGAGCCGATGTTTGCGCTCCGAGTCCTGTGGCCCTGAGCGGGCAGCTGAATGCAAAAAATCCGAACATCGAAGGATAAGTCCCAGACAGGAGCTGCCCCCTCCTCATACTTGTGCTGCCCTCACAGTCCCAGGGGAGCCCTACAAACTGACATCAGGAACCTGGACTGGTGAGTTTTCTTTCCCAGGGAAAAGAGCCGATGTTTGCGCTCCGAGTCCTGTGGCCCTGAGCCGGCAGCTGACCGCATAAATTCCGAACATCGAAGTATAAGTCCCAGACAGGAGCTGCCCCCACCTCATACTTGTGCTGCCCTGAGAGTCCCAGGGGAGCCCTACAAACTGACATCAGGAACCTGGACTGGTGAGTTTTCTTTCCCAGGGAAAAGAGCCGATGTTTGCGCTCCGACTCCTGTGGTACGGAGCGGGCAGCTGACTGCACAAAATCGGAACATCGAAGGATAAATCCCAGACAGGAGCTTCCCCTACCTCATACTTGTGCTGCCCTGACAGTCCCAGGGGAGCCCTACAAACTGACATCAGGAACCTGGACTGGTGAGTTTTCTTTCCCAGGGAAAAGAGCCGATGTTTGCGCTCCGACTCCTGTGGCCCTGAGCGGGCAGCTGAGTGCAAAAAATCCGAACAGCGAAGGATAAGTCCCAGACAGGAGCTGCCCCCACCTCATACTTGTGCTGCCCTGAGAGTCCAAAAAGAGCTCTACAAACTGACATCAGGAACCTGGACTGGTGAGTTTTCTTTCCCAGGGAAAAGAGCCGATGTTTGCGCTCCGAGTCCTGTGGCCCTGAGCCGGCAGCTGATTGCAGAAAATCCGAACATCGAAGGATAAGTCCCAGACAGGAGCTGCCCCCACCTCATACTTGTGCTGCCCTGAGAGTCCCAGGGGAGCCCTCCAAACTGACATCAGGAACCTGGACTGGTGAGTTTTCTTTCCCAGGGAAAAGAGCCGATGTTTGCGCTCCGAGTCCTGTGGTCTGGAGCGGGCAGCTGAGTGCAAAAAATCCGAACATCGAAGGATAAGTCCCAGACAGGATCTGCCCCCACCTCATACTTGTGCTGCCCTGACAGTCCCAGGGGAGTCCTACAAACTGACATCAGGAACCTGGACTGGTGAGTTTTCTTTCCCAGGGAAAAGAGCCGATGTTTGCGCTCCGAGTCCTGTGGCCCTGAGCGGGCAGCTGACCGCAGAAATTCCGAACATCGAAGGATAAGTCCCAGAAAGGAGCTACCCCCACCTCATACTTGTGCTGCCCTGACAGTCCCAGGGGAGCCCTACAAACTGACATCAGGAACCTGGACTGGTGAGTTTTCTTTCCCAGGGAAAAGAGCCGATGTTTGCGCTCCGAGTCCTGCGGCCCTGAGCCGACAGCTGACTGCAAAAAATCGGAACATCGAAGGATAAGTCCCAGACAGGAGCTGCCCCCACCTCATACTTGTGCTGCCCTGACAGTCCCAGGGGAGCCCTACAAGCTGACATCAGGAACCTGGACTGGTGAGTTTTCTTTCCCAGGGAAAAGAGCCGATGTTTGCGCTCCGAGTCCTGTGGCCCTGAGCGGGCAGATGAGTGCAAAAAATCCGAACATCGAAGGATAAGTCCCAGACAGGAGCTGCCCCCACCTCATACTTGTGCTGCCCTGAGAGTCCCAGGGGAGCCCTCCAAACTGACATCAGGAACCTGGACTGGTGAGTTTTCTTTCCCAGGGAAAAGAGCCGATGTTTGCGCCCCGAGTCCTGTGGCCGTGAGCTGGCAGCTGACCGCAGAAATTCCGAACATCGAAGGATAAGTCCCAGAAAGGAGCTGCCCCCACCTCATACTTGTGCTGCCCTTAGAGTCCAAAAAGAGCTCTACAAACTGACATCAGGAACCTGGACTGGTGAGTTTTCTTTCCCAGGGAAAAGAGCCGATGTTTGCGCTCCGAGTCCTGTGGCCCTGAGCGGGCAGATGAGTGCAAAAAATCCGAACATCGAAGGATAAGTCCCAGACAGGAGCTGCCCCCACCTCATACTTGTGCTGCCCTGACAGTCCCAGGGGAGCCCTACAAACTGACATCAGGAACCTGGATGGTGAGTTTTCTTTCCCAGGGAAAAGAGCCGATGTTTGCGCTCCGACTCCTGTGGCCCCGAGCCGGCAGCTGAATGCAAAAAATCCGAACATCGAAGGATAAGTCCCAGACAGGAGCAGCCCCCACCTCATACTTGTGCTGTCCTGAGAGTCCAAAAAGAGCCCTACAAACTGACATCAGGAACCTGGACTGGTGAGTTTTCTTTCCCAGGGAAAAGAGCCGATGTTTGCGCTCCGACTCCTGTGGCCCTGAGCCGGCAGCTGACCGCAAAAAATCCGAACATCGAAGGATAAGTCCCAGACAGGAGCTGCCCCCTCCTCATACTTGTGCTGCCCTGAGAGTCCCAGGGGAGCCCCCCAAACTGACATCAGGAACCTGGACTGGTGAGTTTTCTTTCCCAGGGAAAAGAGCCGATGTTTGCGCCCCGAGTCCTGTGGCCGTGAGCTGGCAGCTGACCGCAGAAATTCCGAACATCGAAGTATAAGTCCCAGACAGGAGCTGCCCCCACCTCATACTTGTGCTGCCCTGACAGTCCCAGGGGAGCCCTACAAACTGACATCAGGAACCTGGACTGGTGAGTTTTCTTTCCCAGGGAAAAGAGCCGATGTTTGCGCTCCGACTCCTGTGGTCCGGAGGGGGCAGCTGACTGCAAAAAATCAGAACATCGAAGGATAAATCCCAGACAGGAGCTGCCCCTACCTCATACTTGTGCTGCCCTGACAGTCCCAGGGGAGCCCTACAAACTGACATCAGGAACCTGGACTGGTGAGTTTTCTTTCCCAGGGAAAAGAGCCGATGTTTGCGCTCCGACTCCTGTGGCCCTGAGCGGGCAGCTGAGTGCAAAAATCCGAACATCGAAGGATAAGTCCCAGACAGGAGCTGCCCCCACCTCATACTTGTGCTGCCCTGAGAGTCCAAAAAGAGCTCTACAAACTGACATCAGGAACCTGGACTGGTGAGTTTTCTTTCCCAGGGAAAAGAGCCGATGTTTGCGCTCCGAGTCCTGTGGCCCTGAGCCGGCAGCTGATTGCAAAAAATCCGAACATCGAAGGATAAGTCCCAGACAGGAGCTGCCCCCACCTCATACTTGTGCTGCCCTGAGAGTCCCAGGGGAGCCCTCCAAACTGACATCAGGAACCTGGACTGGTGAGTTTTCTTTCCCAGGGAAAAGAGCCGATGTTTGCGCTCCGAGTCCTGTGGCCCTGAGCGGGCAGCTGACCGCAGAAATTCCGAACATCGAAGGATAAGTCCCAGAAAGGAGCTACCCCCACCTCATACTTGTGCTGCCCTGACAGTCCCGGGGGAGCCCTACAAACTGACACCAGGAACCTGGACTGGTGAGTTTTCTTTCCCAGGGAAAAGAGCCGATGTTTGCGCTCCGAGTCCTGTGGCCCTGAGCGGGCAGCTGACTGCAAAAAATCCGAACATCGAAGGATAAGTCCCAGACAGGAGCTGCCCCCTCCTCATACTTGTGCTGCCCTGAGAGTCCCAGGGGAGCCCTCCAAACTGACATCAGGAACCTGGACTGGTGAGTTTTCTTTCCCAGGGAAAAGAGCCGATGTTTGCGCTCCGAGTCCTGTGGCCCTGAGCCGGCAGCTGACCGCATAAATTCCGAACATCGAAGTATAAGTCCCAGACAGGAGCTGCCCCCACCTCATACTTGTGCTGCCCTGAGAGTCCCAGGGGAGCCCTACAAACTGACATCAGGAACCTGGACTGGTGAGTTTTCTTTCCCAGGGAAAAGAGCCGATGTTTGCGCTCCGACTCCTGTGGTCCGGAGCGGGCAGCTGACTGCACAAAATCGGAACATCGAAGGATAAATCCCAGACAGGAGCTGCCCCTACCTCATACTTGTGCTGCCCTGACAGTCCCAGGGGAGCCCTACAAACTGACATCAGGAACCTGGACTGGTGAGTTTTCTTTCCCAGGGAAAAGAGCCGATGTTTGCGTTCCGACTCCTGTGGCCCTGAGCGGGCAGCTGAGTGCAAAAAATCCGAACAGCGAAGGATAAGTCCCAGACAGGAGCTGCCCCCACCTCATACTTGTGCTGCCCTGACAGTCCAAAAAGAGCTCTACAAACTGACATCAGGAACCTGGACTGGTGAGTTTTCTTTCCCAGGGAAAAGAGCCGATGTTTGCGCTCCGAGTCCTGTGGCCCTGAGCCGGCAGCTGATTGCAGAAAATCCGAACATCGAAGGATAAGTCCCAGACAGGAGCTGCCCCCACCTCATACTTGTGCTGCCCTGACAGTCCCAGGGGAGCCCTCCAAACTGACATCAGGAACCTGGACTGGTGAGTTTTCTTTCCCAGGGAAAAGAGCCGATGTTTGCGCTCCGAGTCCTGTGGTCTGGAGCGGGCAGCTGAGTGCAAAAAATCCGAACATCGAAGGATAAGTCCCAGACAGGATCTGCCCCCACCTCATACTTGTGCTGCCCTGACAGTCCCAGGGGAGTCCTACAAACTGACATCAGGAACCTGGACTGGTGAGTTTTCTTTCCCAGGGAAAAGAGCCGATGTTTGCGCTCCGAGTCCTGTGGCCCTGAGCGGGCAGCTGACCGCAGAAATTCCGAACATCGAAGGATAAGTCCCAGAAAGGAGCTACCCCCACCTCATACTTGTGCTGCCCTGAGAGTCCCAGGGGAGCCCTACAAACTGACATCAGGAACCTGGACTGGTGAGTTTTCTTTCCCAGGGAAAAGAGCCGATGTTTGCGCTCCGAGTCCTGCGGCCCTGAGCCGACAGCTGACTGCAAAAAATCGGAACATCGAAGGATAAGTCCCAGACAGGAGCTGCCCCCACCTCATACTTGTGCTGCCCTGACAGTCCCAGGGGAGCCCTACAAGCTGACATCAGGAACCTGGACTGGTGAGTTTTCTTTCCCAGGGAAAAGAGCCGATGTTTGCGCTCCGAGTCCTGTGGCCCTGAGCGGGCAGATGAGTGCAAAAAATCCGAACATCGAAGGATAAGTCCCAGACAGGAGCTGCCCCCACCTCATACTTGTGCTGCCCTGAGAGTCCCAGGGGAGCCCTCCAAACTGACATCAGGAACCTGGACTGGTGAGTTTTCTTTCCCAGGGAAAAGAGCCGATGTTTGCGCCCCGAGTCCTGTGGCCGTGAGCTGGCAGCTGACCGCAGAAATTCCGAACATCGAAGGATAAGTCCCAGAAAGGAGCTGCCCCCACCTCATACTTGTGCTGCCCTTAGAGTCCAAAAAGAGCTCTACAAACTGACATCAGGAACCTGGACTGGTGAGTTTTCTTTCCCAGGGAAAAGAGCCGATGTTTGCGCTCCGAGTCCTGTGGCCCTGAGCGGGCAGATGAGTGCAAAAAATCCGAACATCGAAGGATAAGTCCCAGACAGGAGCTGCCCCCACCTCATACTTGTGCTGTCCTGAGAGTCCAAAAAGAGCCCTACAAACTGACATCAGGAACCTGGACTGGTGAGTTTTCTTTCCCAGGGAAAAGAGCCGATGTTTGCGCCCCGAGTCCTGTGGCCCTGAGCGGGCAGCTGAATGCAAAAAATCCGAACATCAAAGGATAAGTCCCAGACAGGAGCTGCCCCCACCTCATACTTGTGCTGCCCTGACAGTCCCAGGGGAGCCCTACAAACTGACATCAGGAACCTGGATGGTGAGTTTTCTTTCCCAGGGAAAAGAGCCGATGTTTGCGCTCCGACTCCTGTGGCCCCGAGCCGGCAGCTGAATGCAAAAAATCCGAACATCGAAGGATAAGTCCCAGACAGGAGCAGCCCCCACCTCATATTTGTGCTGTCCTGAGAGTCCAAAAAGAGCCCTACAAACTGACATCAGGAACCTGGACTGGTGAGTTTTCTTTCCCAGGGAAAAGAGCCGATGTTTGCGCTCCGACTCCTGTGGCCCTGAGCCGGCAGCTGACCGCAAAAAATCCGAACATCGAAGGATAAGTCCCAGACAGGAGCTGCCCCCTCCTCATACTTGTGCTGCCCTGAGAGTCCCAGGGGAGCCCCCCAAACTGACATCAGGAACCTGGACTGGTGAGTTTTCTTTCCCAGGGAAAAGAGCCGATGTTTGCGCCCCGAGTCCTGTGGCCGTGAGCTGGCAGCTGACCGCAGAAATTCCGAACATCGAAGGATAAGTCCCAGAAAGGAGCTGCCCCCACCTCATACTTGTGCTGCCCTGACAGTCCCAGGGGAGCCCTACAAACTGACATCAGGAACCTGGACTGGTGAGTTTTCTTTCCCAGGGAAAAGAGCCGATGTTTGCGCTCCGAGTCCTGTGGCCCTGATCCGGCAGCTGACCGCACAAATTCCGAACATCGAAGTATAAGTCCCAGACAGGAGCTGCCCCCACCTCATACTTGTGCTGCCCTGACAGTCCCAGGGGAGCCCTACAAACTGACATCAGGAACCTGGACTGGTGAGTTTTCTTTCCCAGGGAAAAGAGCCGATGTTTGCGCCCCGAGTCCTGTGGCCCTGAGCGGGCAGCTGAATGCAAAAAATTTTAACATCGAAGGATAAGTCCCAGACAGGAGCTGCCCCCACCTCATACTTGTGCTGTCCTGAGAGTCCAAAAAGAGCCCTACAAACTGACATCAGGAACCTGGATGGTGAGTTTTCTTTCCCAGGGAAAAGAGCCGATGTTTGCGCTCCGACTCCTGTGGCCCCGAGCCGGCAGCTGAATGCAAAAAATCCGAACATCGAAGGATAAGTCCCAGACAGGAGCTGCCCCCTCCTCATACTTGTCCTGCCCTGACAGTCCCAGGGGAGCCCTACAAACTGACATCAGGAACCTGGACTGGTGAGTTTTCTTTCCCAGGGAAAAGAGCCGATGTTTGCGCCCCGAGTCCTGTGGCCCTGATCCGGCAGCTGACCGCACAAATTCCGAACATCGAAGGATAAGTCCCAGAAAGGAGCTACCCCCACCTCATACTTGTGCTGCCCTGACAGTCCCAGGGGAGCCCTACAAACTGACATCAGGAACCTGGACTGGTGAGTTTTCTTTCCCAGGGAAAAGAGCCGATGTTTGCGCTCCGAGTCCTGTGGCCCTGAGCCGGCAGCTGACCGCACAAATTCCGAACATCGAAGTATAAGTCCCAGACAGGAGCTGCCCCCACCTCATACTTGTGCTGCCCTGAGAGTCCCAGGGGAGCCCTACAAACTGACATCAGGAACCTGGACTGGTGAGTTTTCTTTCCCAGGGAAAAGAGCCGATGTTTGCGCTCCGACTCCTGTGGTCCGGAGCGGGCAGCTGACTGCAAAAAATCGGAACATCGAAGGATAAATCCCAGACAGGAGCTGCCCCTACCTCATACTTGTGCTGCCCTGACAGTCCCAGGGGAGCCCTACAAACTGACATCAGGAACCTGGACTGGTGAGTTTTCTTTCCCAGGGAAAAGAGCCGATGTTTGCGCTCCGACTCCTGTGGCCCTGAGCGGGCAGCTCAGTGCAAAAAATCCGAACATCGAAGGATAAGTCCCAGACAGGAGCTGCCCCCACCTCATACTTGTGCTGCCCTTAGAGTCCAAAAAGAGCTCTACAAACTGACATCAGGAACCTGGACTGGTGAGTTTTCTTTCCCAGGGAAAAGAGCCGATGTTTGCGCTCCGAGTCCTGTGGCCCTGAGCGGGCAGATGAGTGCAAAAAATCCGAACATCGAAGGATAAGTCCCAGACAGGAGCTGCCCCCACCTCATACTTGTGCTGTCCTGAGAGTCCAAAAAGAGCCCTACAAACTGACATCAGGAACCTGGACTGGTGAGTTTTCTTTCCCAGGGAAAAGAGCCGATGTTTGCGCCCCGAGTCCTGTGGCCCTGAGCGGGCAGCTGAATGCAAAAAATCCGAACATCGAAGGATAAGTCCCAGACAGGAGCTGCCCCCACCTCATACTTGTGCTGCCCTGACAGTCCCAGGGGAGCCCTACAAACTGACATCAGGAACCTGGATGGTGAGTTTTCTTTCCCAGGGAAAAGAGCCGATGTTTGCGCTCCGACTCCTGTGGCCCCGAGCCGGCAGCTGAATGCAAAAAATCCGAACATCGAAGGATAAGTCCCAAACAGGAGCAGCCCCCACCTCATACTTGTGCTGTCCTGAGAGTCCAAAAAGAGCCCTACAAACTGACATCAGGAACCTGGACTGGTGAGTTTTCTTTCCCAGGGAAAAGAGCCGATGTTTGCGCTCCGACTCCTGTGGCCCTGAGCCGGCAGCTGACCGCAAAAAATCCGAACATCGAAGGATAAGTCCCAGACAGGAGCTGCCCCCTCCTCATACTTGTGCTGCCCTGAGAGTCCCAGGGGAGCCCTCCAAACTGACATCAGGAACCTGGACTGGTGAGTTTTCTTTCCCAGGGAAAAGAGCCGATGTTTGCGCTCCGAGTCCTGTGGCCGTGAGCTGGCAGCTGACCGCAGAAATTCCGAACATCGAAGGATAAGTCCCAGAAAGGAGCTGCCCCCACCTCATACTTGTGCTGCCCTGACAGTCCCAGGGGAGCCCTACAAACTGACATCAGGAACCTGGACTGGTGAGTTTTCTTTCCCAGGGAAAAGAGCCGATGTTTGCGCTCCGAGTCCTGTGGCCCTGATCCGGCAGCTGACCGCACAAATTCCGAACATCGAAGTATAAGTCCCAGACAGGAGCTGCCCCCACCTCATACTTGTGCTGCCCTGACAGTCCCAGGGGAGCCCTACAAACTGACATCAGGAACCTGGACTGGTGAGTTTTCTTTCCCAGGGAAAAGAGCCGATGTTTGCGCTCCGAGTCCTGTGGCCCTGAGCCGGCAGCTGACTGCAAAAAATCGGAACATCGAAGGATAAGTCCCAGACAGGAGCTGCCCCTACCTCATACTTGTGCTGCCCTGACAGTCCCAGGGGAGCCCTACAAACTGACATCAGGAACCTGGACTGGTGAGTTTTCTTTCCCAGGGAAAAGAGCCGATGTTTGCGCCCCGAGTCCTGTGGCCCTGAGCGGGCAGCTGAATGCAAAAAATCCGAACATCGAAGGATAAGTCCCAGACAGGAGCTGCCCCCACCTCATACTTGTGCTGTCCTGAGAGTCCAAAAAGAGCCCTACAAACTGACATCAGGAACCTGGATGGTGAGTTTTCTTTCCCAGGGAAAAGAGCCGATGTTTGCGCTCCGACTCCTGTGGCCCCGAGCCGGCAGCTGAATGCAAAAAATCCGAACATCGAAGGATAAGTCCCAGACAGGAGCAGCCCCCACCTCATACTTGTGTTCCTGAGAGTCCAAAAAGAGCCCTAGAAACTGACATCAGGAACCTGGACTGGTGAGTTTTCTTTCCCAGGGAAAAGAGCCGATGTTTGCGCTCCGACTCCTGTGGCCCTGAGCCGGCAGCTGACCGCAAAAAATCCGAACATCGAAGGATAAATCCCAGACAGGAGCTGCCCCCTCCTCATACTTGTGCTGCCCTGACAGTCCCAGGGGAGCCCTACAAACTGACATCAGGAACCTGGACTGGTGAGTTTTCTTTCCCAGGGAAAAGAGCCGATGTTTGCGCCCCGAGTCCTGTGGCCGTGAGCTGGCAGCTGACCGCAGAAATTCCGAACATCGAAGGATAAGTCCCAGAAAGGAGCTGCCCCCACCTCATACTTGTGCTGCCCTGACAGTCCCAGGGGAGCCCTACAAACTGACATCAGGAACCTGGACTGGTGAGTTTTCTTTCCCAGGGAAAAGAGCCGATGTTTGCGCTCCGAGTCCTGTGGCCCTGATCCGGCAGCTGACCGCACAAATTCCGAACATCGAAGTATAAGTCCCAGACAGGAGCTGCTCCCGCCTCATACTTGTGCTGCCCTGACAGTCCCAGGGGAGCCCTACAAACTGACATCAGGAACCTGGACTGGTGAGTTTTCTTTCCCAGGGAAAAGAGCCGATGTTTGCGCTCCGAGTCCTGTGGCCTTGAGCCGGCAGCTGACTGCAAAAAATCGGAACATCGAAGGATAAGTCCCAGACAGGAGCTGCCCCTACCTCATACTTGTGCTGCCCTGACAGTCCCAGGGGAGCCCTACAAACTGACATCAGGAACCTGGACTGGTGAGTTTTCTTTCCCAGGGAAAAGAGCCGATGTTTGCGCTCCGAGTCCTGTGACCCTGAGCGGGCAGCTGACTGCAAAAAATCGGAACATCGAAGGATAAGTCCCAGAAAGGAGCTGCCCCCTCCTCATACTTTTGCTGCCCTGAGAGTCCAAAAAGAGCTCTAGAAACTGACATCAGGAACCTGGACTGGTGAGTTTTCTTTCCCAGGGAAAAGAGCCGATGTTTGCGCTCCGAGTCCTGTGGCCCTGAGCCGGCAGCTGACCGCACAAATTCCGAACATCGAAGTATAAGTCCCAGACAGGAGCTGCCCCCACCTCATACTTGTGCTGCCCTGAGAGTCCCAGGGGAGCCCTACAAACTGACATCAGGAACCTGGACTGGTGAGTTTTCTTTCCCAGGGAAAAGAGCCGATGTTTGCGCTCCGACTCCTGTTGTCCGGAGCGGGCAGCTGACTGCAAAAAATCGGAACATCGAAGGATAAATCCCAGACAGGAGCTGCCCCTACCTCATACTTGTGCTGCCCTGACAGTCCCAGGGGAGCCCTACAAACTGACATCAGGAACCTGGACTGGTGAGTTTTCTTTCCCAGGGAAAAGAGCCGATGTTTGCGCTCCGACTCCTGTGGCCCCGAGCCGGCAGCTGAATGCAAAAAATCCGAACATCGAAGGATAAGTCCCAGACAGGAGCAGCCCCCACCTCATACTTGTGCTGTCCTGAGAGTCCAAAAAGAGCCCTACAAACTGACATCAGGAACCTGGACTGGTGAGTTTTCTTTCCCAGGGAAAAGAGCCGATGTTTGCGCTCCGACTCCTGTGGCCCTGAGCCGGCAGCTGACCGCAAAAAATCCGAACATCGAAGGATAAGTCCCAGACAGGAGCTGCCCCCTCCTCATACTTGTGCTGCCCTGAGAGTCCAGGGGAGCCCTCCAAACTGACATCAGGAACCTGGACTGGTGAGTTTTCTTTCCCAGGGAAAAGAGCCGATGTTTGCGCTCCGACTCCTGTGGCCCTGAGCCGGCAGCTGACCGCAAAAAATCCGAACATCGAAGTATAAGTCCCAGACAGGAGCTGCCCCCTCCTCATACTTGTGCTGCCCTGACAGTCCCAGGGGAGCCCTACAAACTGACATCAGGAACCTGGACTGGTGAGTTTTCTTTCCCAGGGAAAAGAGCCGATGTTTGCGCCCCGAGTCCTGTGGCCGTGAGCTGGCAGCTGACCGCAGAAATTCCGAACATCGAAGGATAAGTCCCAGAAAGAGCTGCCCCCACCTCATACTTGTGCTGCCCTGACAGTCCCAGGGGAGCCCTACAAACTGACATCAGGAACCTGGACTGGTGAGTTTTCTTTCCCAGGGAAAAGAGCCGATGTTTGCGCTCCGAGTCCTGTGGCCCTGATCCGGCAGCTGACCGCACAAATTCCGAACATCGAAGTATAAGTCCCAGACAGGAGCTGCTCCCGCCTCATACTTGTGCTGCCCTGACAGTCCCAGGGGAGCCCTACAAACTGACATCAGGAACCTGGACTGGTGAGTTTTCTTTCCCAGGGAAAAGAGCCGATGTTTGCGCTCCGAGTCCTGTGGCCTTGAGCCGGCAGCTGACTGCAAAAAATCGGAACATCGAAGGATAAGTCCCAGACAGGAGCTGCCCCTACCTCATACTTGTGCTGCCCTGACAGTCCCAGGGGAGCCCTACAAACTGACATCAGGAACCTGGACTGGTGAGTTTTCTTTCCCAGGGAAAAGAGCCGATGTTTGCGCTCCGAGTCCTGTGACCCTGAGCGGGCAGCTGACTGCAAAAAATCGGAACATCGAAGGATAAGTCCCAGAAAGGAGCTGCCCCCACCTCATACTTTTGCTGCCCTGAGAGTCCAAAAAGAGCTCTAGAAACTGACATCAGGAACCTGGACTGGTGAGTTTTCTTTCCCAGGGAAAAGAGCCAATGTTTGCGCTCCGAGTCCTGTGGCCCTGAGCCGGCAGCTGACCGCACAAATTCCGAACATCGAAGTATAAGTCTCAGACAGGAGCTGCCCCCACCTCATACTTGTGCTGCCCTGAGTGTCCCAGGGGAGCCCTACAAACTGACATCAGGAACCTGGACTGGTGAGTTTTCTTTCCCAGGGAAAAGAGCCGATGTTTGCGCTCCGACTCCTGTGGTCCGGAGCGGGCAGCTGACTGCAAAAAATCGGAACATCGAAGGATAAATCCCAGACAGGAGCTGCCCCTACCTCATACTTGTGCTGCCCTGACAGTCCCAGGGGAGCCCTACAAACGGACATCAGGAACCTGGACTGGTGAGTTTTCTTTCCCAGGGAAAAGAGCCGATGTTTGCGCTCCGACTCCTGTGGCCCTGAGCGGGCAGCTGAGTGCAAAAAATCCGAACATCGAAGGATAAGTCCCAGACAGGAGCTGCCCCCACCTCATACTTGTGCTGCCCTGACAGTCCAAAAAGAGCTCTACAAACTGACATCAGGAACCTGGACTGGTGAGTTTTCTTTCCCAGGGAAAAGAGCCGATGTTTGCGCCCCGAGTCCTGTGGCCCTGAGCGGGCAGCTGAATGCAAAAAATCCGAACATCGAAGGATAAGTCCCAGACAGGAGCTGCCCCCACCTCATACTTGTGCTGCCCTGACAGTCCCAGGGGAGCCCTACAAACTGACATCAGGAACCTGGATGGTGAGTTTTCTTTCCCAGGGAAAAGAGCCGATGTTTGCGCTCCGACTCCTGTGGCCCCGAGCCGGCAGCTGAATGCAAAAAATCCGAACATCGAAGGATAAGTCCCAGACAGGAGCAGCCCCCACCTCATACTTGTGCTGTCCTGAGAGTCCAAAAAGAGCCCTACAAACTGACATCAGGAACCTGGACTGGTGAGTTTTCTTTCCCAGGGAAAAGAGCCGATGTTTGCGCTCCGACTCCTGTGGCCCTGAGCCGGCAGCTGACCGCAAAAAATCCGAACATCGAAGGATAAGTCCCAGACAGGAGCTGCCCCCTCCTCATACTTGTGCTGCCCTGAGAGTCCCAGGGGAGCCCCCCAAACTGACATCAGGAACCTGGACTGGTGAGTTTTCTTTCCCAGGGAAAAGAGCCGATGTTTGCGCCCCGAGTCCTGTGGCCGTGAGCTGGCAGCTGACCGCAGAAATTCCGAACATCGAAGGATAAGTCCCAGAAAGGAGCTGCCCCCACCTCATACTTGTGCTGCCCTGACAGTCCCAGGGGAGCCCTACAAACTGACATCAGGAACCTGGACTGGTGAGTTTTCTTTCCCAGGGAAAAGAGCCGATGTTTGCGCTCCGAGTCCTGTGGCCCTGATCCGGCAGCTGACCGCACAAATTCCGAACATCGAAGTATAAGTCCCAGACAGGAGCTGCCCCCACCTCATACTTGTGCTGCCCTGACAGTCCCAGGGGAGCCCTACAAACTGACATCAGGAACCTGGACTGGTGAGTTTTCTTTCCCAGGGAAAAGAGCCGATGTTTGCGCCCCGAGTCCTGTGGCCCTGAGCGGGCAGCTGAATGCAAAAAATTTTAACATCGAAGGATAAGTCCCAGACAGGAGCTGCCCCCACCTCATACTTGTGCTGTCCTGAGAGTCCAAAAAGAGCCCTACAAACTGACATCAGGAACCTGGATGGTGAGTTTTCTTTCCCAGGGAAAAGAGCCGATGTTTGCGCTCCGACTCCTGTGGCCCCGAGCCGGCAGCTGAATGCAAAAAATCCGAACATCGAAGGATAAGTCCCAGACAGGAGCTGCCCCCTCCTCATACTTGTCCTGCCCTGACAGTCCCAGGGGAGCCCTACAAACTGACATCAGGAACCTGGACTGGTGAGTTTTCTTTCCCAGGGAAAAGAGCCGATGTTTGCGCCCCGAGTCCTGTGGCCCTGATCCGGCAGCTGACCGCACAAATTCCGAACATCGAAGGATAAGTCCCAGAAAGGAGCTACCCCCACCTCATACTTGTGCTGCCCTGACAGTCCCAGGGGAGCCCTACAAACTGACATCAGGAACCTGGACTGGTGAGTTTTCTTTCCCAGGGAAAAGAGCCGATGTTTGCGCTCCGAGTCCTGTGGCCCTGAGCCGGCAGCTGACCGCACAAATTCCGAACATCGAAGTATAAGTCCCAGACAGGAGCTGCCCCCACCTCATACTTGTGCTGCCCTGAGAGTCCCAGGGGAGCCCTACAAACTGACATCAGGAACCTGGACTGGTGAGTTTTCTTTCCCAGGGAAAAGAGCCGATGTTTGCGCTCCGACTCCTGTGGTCCGGAGCGGGCAGCTGACTGCAAAAAATCGGAACATCGAAGGATAAATCCCAGACAGGAGCTGCCCCCACCTCATACTTGTGCTGCCCTTAGAGTCCAAAAAGAGCTCTACAAACTGACATCAGGAACCTGGACTGGTGAGTTTTCTTTCCCAGGGAAAAGAGCCGATGTTTGCGCTCCGAGTCCTGTGGCCCTGAGCGGGCAGATGAGTGCAAAAAATCCGAACATCGAAGGATAAGTCCCAGACAGGAGCTGCCCCCACCTCATACTTGTGCTGTCCTGAGAGTCCAAAAAGAGCCCTACAAACTGACATCAGGAACCTGGACTGGTGAGTTTTCTTTCCCAGGGAAAAGAGCCGATGTTTGCGCCCCGAGTCCTGTGGCCCTGAGCGGCAGCTGAATGCAAAAAATCCGAACATCGAAGGATAAGTCCCAGACAGGAGCTGCCCCCACCTCATACTTGTGCTGCCCTGACAGTCCCAGGGGAGCCCTACAAACTGACATCAGGAACCTGGATGGTGAGTTTTCTTTCCCAGGGAAAAGAGCCGATGTTTGCGCTCCGACTCCTGTGGCCCCGAGCCGGCAGCTGAATGCAAAAAATCCGAACATCGAAGGATAAGTCCCAAACAGGAGCAGCCCCCACCTCATACTTGTGCTGTCCTGAGAGTCCAAAAAGAGCCCTACAAACTGACATCAGGAACCTGGACTGGTGAGTTTTCTTTCCCAGGGAAAAGAGCCGATGTTTGCGCTCCGACTCCTGTGGCCCTGAGCCGGCAGCTGACCGCAAAAAATCCGAACATCGAAGGATAAGTCCCAGACAGGAGCTGCCCCCTCCTCATACTTGTGCTGCCCTGAGAGTCCCAGGGGAGCCCTCCAAACTGACATCAGGAACCTGGACTGGTGAGTTTTCTTTCCCAGGGAAAAGAGCCGATGTTTGCGCTCCGAGTCCTGTGGCCGTGAGCTGGCAGCTGACCGCAGAAATTCCGAACATCGAAGGATAAGTCCCAGAAAGGAGCTGCCCCCACCTCATACTTGTGCTGCCCTGACAGTCCCAGGGGAGCCCTACAAACTGACATCAGGAACCTGGACTGGTGAGTTTTCTTTCCCAGGGAAAAGAGCCGATGTTTGCGCTCCGAGTCCTGTGGCCCTGATCCGGCAGCTGACCGCACAAATTCCGAACATCGAAGTATAAGTCCCAGACAGGAGCTGCCCCCACCTCATACTTGTGCTGCCCTGACAGTCCCAGGGGAGCCCTACAAACTGACATCAGGAACCTGGACTGGTGAGTTTTCTTTCCCAGGGAAAAGAGCCGATGTTTGCGCTCCGAGTCCTGTGGCCCTGAGCCGGCAGCTGACTGCAAAAAATCGGAACATCGAAGGATAAGTCCCAGACAGGAGCTGCCCCTACCTCATACTTGTGCTGCCCTGACAGTCCCAGGGGAGCCCTACAAACTGACATCAGGAACCTGGACTGGTGAGTTTTCTTTCCCAGGGAAAAGAGCCGATGTTTGCGCCCCGAGTCCTGTGGCCCTGAGCGGGCAGCTGAATGCAAAAAATCCGAACATCGAAGGATAAGTCCCAGACAGGAGCTGCCCCCACCTCATACTTGTGCTGTCCTGAGAGTCCAAAAAGAGCCCTACAAACTGACATCAGGAACCTGGATGGTGAGTTTTCTTTCCCAGGGAAAAGAGCCGATGTTTGCGCTCCGACTCCTGTGGCCCCGAGCCGGCAGCTGAATGCAAAAAATCCGAACATCGAAGGATAAGTCCCAGACAGGAGCAGCCCCCACCTCATACTTGTGTTCCTGAGAGTCCAAAAAGAGCCCTACAAACTGACATCAGGAACCTGGACTGGTGAGTTTTCTTTCCCAGGGAAAAGAGCCGATGTTTGCGCTCCGACTCCTGTGGCCCTGAGCCGGCAGCTGACCGCAAAAAATCCGAACATCGAAGGATAAATCCCAGACAGGAGCTGCCCCCTCCTCATACTTGTGCTGCCCTGACAGTCCCAGGGGAGCCCTACAAACTGACATCAGGAACCTGGACTGGTGAGTTTTCTTTCCCAGGGAAAAGAGCCGATGTTTGCGCCCCGAGTCCTGTGGCCGTGAGCTGGCAGCTGACCGCAGAAATTCCGAACATCGAAGGATAAGTCCCAGAAAGGAGCTGCCCCCACCTCATACTTGTGCTGCCCTGACAGTCCCAGGGGAGCCCTACAAACTGACATCAGGAACCTGGACTGGTGAGTTTTCTTTCCCAGGGAAAAGAGCCGATGTTTGCGCTCCGAGTCCTGTGGCCCTGATCCGGCAGCTGACCGCACAAATTCCGAACATCGAAGTATAAGTCCCAGACAGGAGCTGCTCCCGCCTCATACTTGTGCTGCCCTGACAGTCCCAGGGGAGCCCTACAAACTGACATCAGGAACCTGGACTGGTGAGTTTTCTTTCCCAGGGAAAAGAGCCGATGTTTGCGCTCCGAGTCCTGTGGCCTTGAGCCGGCAGCTGACTGCAAAAAATCGGAACATCGAAGGATAAGTCCCAGACAGGAGCTGCCCCTACCTCATACTTGTGCTGCCCTGACAGTCCCAGGGGAGCCCTACAAACTGACATCAGGAACCTGGACTGGTGAGTTTTCTTTCCCAGGGAAAAGAGCCGATGTTTGCGCTCCGAGTCCTGTGACCCTGAGCGGGCAGCTGACTGCAAAAAATCGGAACATCGAAGGATAAGTCCCAGAAAGGAGCTGCCCCCACCTCATACTTTTGCTGCCCTGAGAGTCCAAAAAGAGCTCTAGAAACTGACATCAGGAACCTGGACTGGTGAGTTTTCTTTCCCAGGGAAAAGAGCCGATGTTTGCGCTCCGAGTCCTGTGGCCCTGAGCCGGCAGCTGACCGCACAAATTCCGAACATCGAAGTATAAGTCCCAGACAGGAGCTGCCCCCACCTCATACTTGTGCTGCCCTGAGAGTCCCAGGGGAGCCCTACAAACTGACATCAGAAACCTGGACTGGTGAGTTTTCTTTCCCAGGGAAAAGAGCCGATGTTTGCGCTCCGACTCCTGTGGTCCGGAGCGGGCAGCTGACTGCAAAAAATCGGAACATCGAAGGATAAATCCCAGACAGGAGCTGCCCCTACCTCATACTTGTGCTGCCCTGACAGTCCCAGGGGAGCCCTACAAACTGACATCAGGAACCTGGACTGGTGAGTTTTCTTTCCCAGGGAAAAGAGCCGATGTTTGCGCTCCGACTCCTGTGGCCCCGAGCCGGCAGCTGAATGCAAAAAATCCGAACATCGAAGGATAAGTCCCAGACAGGAGCAGCCCCCACCTCATACTTGTGCTGTCCTGAGAGTCCAAAAAGAGCCCTACAAACTGACATCAGGAACCTGGACTGGTGAGTTTTCTTTCCCAGGGAAAAGAGCCGATGTTTGCGCTCCGACTCCTGTGGCCCTGAGCCGGCAGCTGACCGCAAAAAATCCGAACATCGAAGGATAAGTCCCAGACAGGAGCTGCCCCCTCCTCATACTTGTGCTGCCCTGAGAGTCCAGGGGAGCCCTCCAAACTGACATCAGGAACCTGGACTGGTGAGTTTTCTTTCCCAGGGAAAAGAGCCGATGTTTGCGCTCCGACTCCTGTGGCCCTGAGCCGGCAGCTGACCGCAAAAAATCCGAACATCGAAGGATAAATCCCAGACAGGAGCTGCCCCCTCCTCATACTTGTGCTGCCCTGACAGTCCCAGGGGAGCCCTACAAACTGACATCAGGAACATGGACTGGTGAGTTTTCTTTCCCAGGGAAAAGAGCCGATGTTTGCGCCCCGAGTCCTGTGGCCGTGAGCTGGCAGCTGACCGCAGAAATTCCGAACATCGAAGGATAAGTCCCAGAAAGGAGCTGCCCCCACCTCATACTTGTGCTGCCCTGACAGTCCCAGGGGAGCCCTACAAACTGACATCAGGAACCTGGACTGGTGAGTTTTCTTTCCCAGGGAAAAGAGCCGATGTTTGCGCTCCGAGTCCTGTGACCCTGAGCGGGCAGCTGACTGCAAAAAATCGGAACATCGAAGGATAAGTCCCAGACAGGAGCTGCCCCTACCTCATACTTGTGCTGCCCTGACAGTCCCAGGGGAGCCCTACAAACTGACATCAGGAACCTGGACTGGTGAGTTTTCTTTCCCAGGGAAAAGAGCCGATGTTTGCGCTCCGAGTCCTGTGGCCTTGAGCCGGCAGCTGACTGCAAAAAATCGGAACATCGAAGGATAAGTCCCAGACAGGAGCTGCCCCTACCTCATACTTGTGCTGCCCTGACAGTCCCAGGGGAGCCCTACAAACTGACATCAGGAACCTGGACTGGTGAGTTTTCTTTCCCAGGGAAAAGAGCCGATGTTTGCGCTCCGAGTCCTGTGGCCTTGAGCCGGCAGCTGACTGCAAAAAATCGGAACATCGAAGGATAAGTCCCAGACAGGAGCTGCCCCTACCTCATACTTGTGCTGCCCTGACAGTCCCAGGGGAGCCCTACAAACTGACATCAGGAACCTGGACTGGTGAGTTTTCTTTCCCAGGGAAAAGAGCCGATGTTTGCGCTCCGAGTCCTGTGACCCTGAGCGGGCAGCTGACTGCAAAAAATCGGAACATCGAAGGATAAGTCCCAGAAAGGAGCTGCCCCCACCTCATACTTTTGCTGCCCTGAGAGTCCAAAAAGAGCTCTAGAAACTGACATCAGGAACCTGGACTGGTGAGTTTTCTTTCCCAGGGAAAAGAGCCGATGTTTGCGCTCCGAGTCCTGTGGCCCTGAGCCGGCAGCTGACCGCACAAATTCCGAACATCGAAGTATAAGTCTCAGACAGGAGCTGCCCCCACCTCATACTTGTGCTGCCCTGAGTGTCCCAGGGGAGCCCTACAAACTGACATCAGGAACCTGGACTGGTGAGTTTTCTTTCCCAGGGAAAAGAGCCGATGTTTGCGCTCCGACTCCTGTGGTCCGGAGCGGGCAGCTGACTGCAAAAAATCGGAACATCGAAGGATAAATCCCAGACAGGAGCTGCCCCTACCTCATACTTGTGCTGCCCTGACAGTCCCAGGGGAGCCCTACAAACTGACATCAGGAACCTGGACTGGTGAGTTTTCTTTCCCAGGGAAAAGAGCCGATGTTTGCGCTCCGACTCCTGTGGCCCTGAGCGGGCAGCTGAGTGCAAAAAATCCGAACATCGAAGGATAAGTCCCAGACAGGAGCTGCCCCCACCTCATACTTGTGCTGCCCTGAGAGTCCAAAAAGAGCTCTACAAACTGACATCAGGAACCTGGACTGGTGAGTTTTCTTTCCCAGGGAAAAGAGCCGATGTTTGCGCTCCGAGTCCTGTGGCCCTGAGCCGGCAGCTGATTGCAAAAAATCCGAACATCGAAGGATAAGTCCCAGACAGGAGCTGCCCCCACCTCATACTTGTGCTGCCCTGAGAGTCCCAGGGGAGCCCTCCAAACTGACATCAGGAACCTGGACTGGTGAGTTTTCTTTCCCAGGGAAAAGAGCCGATGTTTGCGCTCCGACTCCTGTGGCCCCGAGCCGGCAGCTGAATGCAAAAAATCCGAACATCGAAGGATAAGTCCCAAACAGGAGCAGCCCCCACCTCATACTTGTGCTGTCCTGAGAGTCCAAAAAGAGCCCTACAAACTGACATCAGGAACCTGGACTGGTGAGTTTTCTTTCCCAGGGAAAAGAGCCGATGTTTGCGCTCCGACTCCTGTGGCCCTGAGCCGGCAGCTGACCGCAAAAAATCCGAACATCGAAGGATAAGTCCCAGACAGGAGCTGCCCCCTCCTCATACTTGTGCTGCCCTGAGAGTCCCCGGGGAGCCCTACAAACTGACATCAGGAACCTGGACTGGTGAGTTTTCTTTCCCAGGGAAAAGAGCCGATGTTTGCGCTCCGAGTCCTGTGGCCGTGAGCTGGCAGCTGACCGCAGAAATTCCGAACATCGAAGGATAAGTCCCAGAAAGGAGCTGCCCCCACCTCATACTTGTGCTGCCCTGACAGTCCCAGGGGAGCCCTACAAACTGACATCAGGAACCTGGACTGGTGAGTTTTCTTTCCCAGGGAAAAGAGCCGATGTTTGCGCTCCGAGTCCTGTGGCCCTGATCCGGCAGCTGACCGCACAAATTCCGAACATCGAAGTATAAGTCCCAGACAGGAGCTGCCCCCACCTCATACTTGTGCTGCCCTGACAGTCCCAGGGGAGCCCTACAAACTGACATCAGGAACCTGGACTGGTGAGTTTTCTTTCCCAGGGAAAAGAGCCGATGTTTGCGCTCCGAGTCCTGTGGCCCTGAGCCGGCAGCTGACTGCAAAAAATCGGAACATCGAAGGATAAGTCCCAGACAGGAGCTGCCCCTACCTCATACTTGTGCTGCCCTGACAGTCCCAGGGGAGCCCTACAAACTGACATCAGGAACCTGGACTGGTGAGTTTTCTTTCCCAGGGAAAAGAGCCGATGTTTGCGCTCCGAGTCCTGTGGCCCTGAGCGGGCAGCTGAATGCAAAAAATCCGAACATCGAAGGATAAGTCCCAGACAGGAGCTGCCCCCACCTCATACTTGTGCTGTCCTGAGAGTCCAAAAAGAGCCCTACAAACTGACATCAGGAACCTGGATGGTGAGTTTTCTTTCCCAGGGAAAAGAGCCGATGTTTGCGCTCCGACTCCTGTGGCCCCGAGCCGGCAGCTGAATGCAAAAAATCCGAACATCGAAGGATAAGTCCCAGACAGGAGCAGCCCCCACCTCATACTTGTGTTCCTGAGAGTCCAAAAAGAGCCCTACAAACTGACATCAGGAACCTGGACTGGTGAGTTTTCTTTCCCAGGGAAAAGAGCCGATGTTTGCGCTCCGACTCCTGTGGCCCTGAGCCGGCAGCTGACCGCAAAAAATCCGAACATCGAAGGATAAATCCCAGACAGGAGCTGCCCCCTCCTCATACTTGTGCTGCCCTGACAGTCCCAGGGGAGCCCTACAAACTGACATCAGGAACCTGGACTGGTGAGTTTTCTTTCCCAGGGAAAAGAGCCGATGTTTGCGCCCCGAGTCCTGTGGCCGTGAGCTGGCAGCTGACCGCAGAAATTCCGAACATCGAAGGATAAGTCCCAGAAAGGAGCTGCCCCCACCTCATACTTGTGCTGCCCTGACAGTCCCAGGGGAGCCCTACAAACTGACATCAGGAACCTGGACTGGTGAGTTTTCTTTCCCAGGGAAAAGAGCCGATGTTTGCGCTCCGAGTCCTGTGGCCCTGATCCGGCAGCTGACCGCACAAATTCCGAACATCGAAGTATAAGTCCCAGACAGGAGCTGCTCCCGCCTCATACTTGTGCTGCCCTGACAGTCCCAGGGGAGCCCTACAAACTGACATCAGGAACCTGGACTGGTGAGTTTTCTTTCCCAGGGAAAAGAGCCGATGTTTGCGCTCCGAGTCCTGTGGCCTTGAGCCGGCAGCTGACTGCAAAAAATCGGAACATCGAAGGATAAGTCCCAGACAGGAGCTGCACCTACCTCATACTTGTGCTGCCCTGACAGTCCCAGGGGAGCCCTACAAACTGACATCAGGAACCTGGACTGGTGAGTTTTCTTTCCCAGGGAAAAGAGCCGATGTTTGCGCTCCGAGTCCTGTGACCCTGAGCGGGCAGCTGACTGCAAAAAATCGGAACATCGAAGGATAAGTCCCAGAAAGGAGCTGCCCCCACCTCATACTTTTGCTGCCCTGAGAGTCCAAAAAGAGCTCTAGAAACTGACATCAGGAACCTGGACTGGTGAGTTTTCTTTCCCAGGGAAAAGAGCCGATGTTTGCGCTCCGAGTCCTGTGGCCCTGAGCCGGCAGCTGACCGCACAAATTCCGAACATCGAAGTATAAGTCCCAGACAGGAGCTGCCCCCACCTCATACTTGTGCTGCCCTGAGAGTCCCAGGGGAGCCCTACAAACTGACATCAGGAACCTGGACTGGTGAGTTTTCTTTCCCAGGGAAAAGAGCCGATGTTTGCGCTCCGACTCCTGTGGTCCGGAGCGGGCAGCTGACTGCAAAAAATCGGAACATCGAAGGATAAATCCCAGACAGGAGCTGCCCCTACCTCATACTTGTGCTGCCCTGACAGTCCCAGGGGAGCCCTACAAACTGACATCAGGAACCTGGACTGGTGAGTTTTCTTTCCCAGGGAAAAGAGCCGATGTTTGCGCTCCGAGTCCTGTGGCCTTGAGCCGGCAGCTGACTGCAAAAAATCGGAACATCGAAGGATAAGTCCCAGACAGGAGCTGCCCCTACCTCATACTTGTGCTGCCCTGACAGTCCCAGGGGAGCCCTACAAACTGACATCAGGAACCTGGACTGGTGAGTTTTCTTTCCCAGGGAAAAGAGCCGATGTTTGCGCTCCGAGTCCTGTGACCCTGAGCGGGCAGCTGACTGCAAAAAATCGGAACATCGAAGGATAAGTCCCAGAAAGGAGCTGCCCCCACCTCATACTTTTGCTGCCCTGAGAGTCCAAAAAGAGCTCTAGAAACTGACATCAGGAACCTGGACTGGTGAGTTTTCTTTCCCAGGGAAAAGAGCCGATGTTTGCGCTCCGAGTCCTGTGGCCCTGAGCCGGCAGCTGACCGCACAAATTCCGAACATCGAAGTATAAGTCCCAGACAGGAGCTGCCCCCACCTCATACTTGTGCTGCCCTGAGAGTCCCAGGGGAGCCCTACAAACTGACATCAGGAACCTGGACTGGTGAGTTTTCTTTCCCAGGGAAAAGAGCCGATGTTTGCGCTCCGACTCCTGTGGTCCGGAGCGGGCAGCTGACTGCAAAAAATCGGAACATCGAAGGATAAATCCCAGACAGGAGCTGCCCCTACCTCATACTTGTGCTGCCCTGACAGTCCCAGGGGAGCCCTACAAACTGACATCAGGAACCTGGACTGGTGAGTTTTCTTTCCCAGGGAAAAGAGCCGATGTTTGCGCTCCGACTCCTGTGGCCCCGAGCCGGCAGCTGAATGCAAAAAATCCGAACATCGAAGGATAAGTCCCAGACAGGAGCAGCCCCCACCTCATACTTGTGTTCCTGAGAGTCCAAAAAGAGCCCTACAAACTGACATCAGGAACCTGGACTGGTGAGTTTTCTTTCCCAGGGAAAAGAGCCGATGTTTGCGCTCCGACTCCTGTGGCCCCGAGCCGGCAGCTGACCGCAAAAAATCCGAACATCGAAGGATAAATCCCAGACAGGAGCTGCCCCCTCCTCATACTTGTGCTGCCCTGACAGTCCCAGGGGAGCCCTACAAACTGACATCAGGAACCTGGACTGGTGAGTTTTCTTTCCCAGGGAAAAGAGCCGATGTTTGCGCCCCGAGTCCTGTGGCCGTGAGCTGGCAGCTGACCGCAGAAATTCCGAACATCGAAGGATAAGTCCCAGAAAGGAGCTGCCCCCACCTCATACTTGTGCTGCCCTGACAGTCCCAGGGGAGCCCTACAAACTGACATCAGGAACCTGGACTGGTGAGTTTTCTTTCCCAGGGAAAAGAGCCGATGTTTGCGCTCCGAGTCCTGTGGCCTTGAGCCGGCAGCTGACTGCAAAAAATCGGAACATCGAAGGATAAGTCCCAGACAGGAGCTGCCCCTACCTCATACTTGTGCTGCCCTGACAGTCCCAGGGGAGCCCTACAAACTGACATCAGGAACCTGGACTGGTGAGTTTTCTTTCCCAGGGAAAAGAGCCGATGTTTGCGCTCCGAGTCCTGTGACCCTGAGCGGGCAGCTGACTGCAAAAAATCGGAACATCGAAGGATAAGTCCCAGAAAGGAGCTGCCCCCACCTCATACTTTTGCTGCCCTGAGAGTCCAAAAAGAGCTCTAGAAACTGACATCAGGAACCTGGACTGGTGAGTTTTCTTTCCCAGGGAAAAGAGCCGATGTTTGCGCTCCGAGTCCTGTGGCCCTGAGCGGGCAGCTGACCGCACAAATTCCGAACATCGAAGTATAAGTCCCAGACAGGAGCTGCCCCCACCTCATACTTGTGCTGCCCTGAGAGTCCCAGGGGAGCCCTACAAACTGACATCAGGAACCTGGACTGGTGAGTTTTCTTTCCCAGGGAAAAGAGCCGATGTTTGCGCTCCGACTCCTGTGGTCCGGAGCGGGCAGCTGACTGCAAAAAATCGGAACATCGAAGGATAAATCCCAGACAGGAGCTGCCCCTACCTCATACTTGTGCTGCCCTGACAGTCCCAGGGGAGCCCTACAAACTGACATCAGGAACCTGGACTGGTGAGTTTTCTTTCCCAGGGAAAAGAGCCGATGTTTGCGCTCCGACTCCTGTGGCCCCGAGCCGGCAGCTGAATGCAAAAAATCCGAACATCGAAGGATAAGTCCCAGACAGGAGCAGCCCCCACCTCATACTTGTGCTGTCCTGAGAGTCCAAAAAGAGCCCTACAAACTGACATCAGGAACCTGGACTGGTGAGTTTTCTTTCCCAGGGAAAAGAGCCGATGTTTGCGCTCCGACTCCTGTGGCCCTGAGCCGGCAGCTGACCGCAAAAAATCCGAACATCGAAGGATAAGTCCCAGACAGGAGCTGCCCCCTCCTCATACTTGTGCTGCCCTGAGAGTCCAGGGGAGCCCTCCAAACTGACATCAGGAACCTGGACTGGTGAGTTTTCTTTCCCAGGGAAAAGAGCCGATGTTTGCGCTCCGACTCCTGTGGCCCTGAGCCGGCAGCTGACCGCAAAAAATCCGAACATCGAAGGATAAATCCCAGACAGGAGCTGCCCCCTCCTCATACTTGTGCTGCCCTGACAGTCCCAGGGGAGCCCTACAAACTGACATCAGGAACCTGGACTGGTGAGTTTTCTTTCCCAGGGAAAAGAGCCGATGTTTGCGCTCCGAGTCCTGTGGCCCTGATCCGGCAGCTGACCGCACAAATTCCGAACATCGAAGTATAAGTCCCAGACAGGAGCTGCTCCTGCCTCATACTTGTGCTGCCCTGACAGTCCCAGGGGAGCCCTACAAACTGACATCAGGAACCTGGACTGGTGAGTTTTCTTTCCCAGGGAAAAGAGCCGATGTTTGCGCTCCGAGTCCTGTGACCCTGAGCGGGCAGCTGACTGCAAAAAATCGGAACATCGAAGGATAAGTCCCAGAAAGGAGCTGCCCCCACCTCATACTTTTGCTGCCCTGAGAGTCCAAAAAGAGCTCTAGAAACTGACATCAGGAACCTGGACTGGTGAGTTTTCTTTCCCAGGGAAAAGAGCCGATGTTTGCGCTCCGAGTCCTGTGGCCCTGAGCCGGCAGCTGACCGCACAAATTCCGAACATCGAAGTATAAGTCTCAGACAGGAGCTGCCCCCACCTCATACTTGTGCTGCCCTGAGTGTCCCAGGGGAGCCCTACAAACTGACATCAGGAACCTGGACTGGTGAGTTTTCTTTCCCAGGGAAAAGAGCCGATGTTTGCGCTCCGACTCCTGTGGTCCGGAGCGGGCAGCTGACTGCAAAAAATCGGAACATCGAAGGATAAATCCCAGACAGGAGCTGCCCCTACCTCATACTTGTGCTGCCCTGACAGTCCCAGGGGAGCCCTACAAACTGACATCAGGAACCTGGACTGGTGAGTTTTCTTTCCCAGGGAAAAGAGCCGATGTTTGCGCTCCGACTCCTGTGGCCCTGAGCGGGCAGCTGAGTGCAAAAAATCCGAACATCGAAGGATAAGTCCCAGACAGGAGCTGCCCCCACCTCATACTTGTGCTGCCCTGAGAGTCCAAAAAGAGCTCTACAAACTGACATCAGGAACCTGGACTGGTGAGTTTTCTTTCCCAGGGAAAAGAGCCGATGTTTGCGCTCCGAGTCCTGTGGCCCTGAGCCGGCAGCTGATTGCAAAAAATCCGAACATCGAAGGATAAGTCCCAGACAGGAGCTGCCCCCACCTCATACTTGTGCTGCCCTGAGAGTCCCAGGGGAGCCCTCCAAACTGACATCAGGAACCTGGACTGGTGAGTTTTCTTTCCCAGGGAAAAGAGCCTATGTTTGCGCTCCGACTCCTGTGGCCCTGAGCCGGCAGCTGACCGCAAAAAATCCGAACATCGAAGGATAAATCCCAGACAGGAGCTGCCCCCTCCTCATACTTGTGCTGCCCTGACAGTCCCAGGGGAGCCCTACAAACTGACATCAGGAACCTGGACTGGTGAGTTTTCTTTCCCAGGGAAAAGAGCCGATGTTTGCGCCCCGAGTCCTGTGGCCGTGAGCTGGCAGCTGACCGCAGAAATTCCGAACATCGAAGGATAAGTCCCAGAAAGGAGCTGCCCCCACCTCATACTTGTGCTGCCCTGACAGTCCCAGGGGAGCCCTACAAACTGACATCAGGAACCTGGACTGGTGAGTTTTCTTTCCCAGGGAAAAGAGCCGATGTTTGCGCTCCGAGTCCTGTGGCCCTGATCCGGCAGCTGACCGCACAAATTCCGAACATCGAAGTATAAGTCCCAGACAGGAGCTGCCCCCACCTCATACTTGTGCTGCCCTGACAGTCCCAGGGGAGCCCTACAAACTGACATCAGGAACCTGGACTGGTGAGTTTTCTTTCCCAGGGAAAAGAGCCGATGTTTGCGCTCCGAGTCCTGTGGCCTTGAGCCGGCAGCTGACTGCAAAAAATCGGAACATCGAAGGATAAGTCCCAGACAGGAGCTGCCCCTACCTCATACTTGTGCTGCCCTGACAGTCCCAGGGGAGCCCTACAAACTGACATCAGGAACCTGGACTGGTGAGTTTTCTTTCCCAGGGAAAAGAGCCGATGTTTGCGCTCCGAGTCCTGTGACCCTGAGCGGGCAGCTGACTGCAAAAAATCGGAACATCGAAGGATAAGTCCCAGAAAGGAGCTGCCCCAACCTCATACTTTTGCTGCCCTGAGAGTCCAAAAAGAGCTCTAGAAACTGACATCAGGAACCTGGACTGGTGAGTTTTCTTTCCCAGGGAAAAGAGCCGCTGTTTGCGCTCCGAGTCCTGTGGCCCTGAGCCGGCAGCTGACCGCACAAATTCCGAACATCGAAGTATAAGTCCCAGACAGGAGCTGCCCCCACCTCATACTTGTGCTGCCCTGAGAGTCCCAGGGGAGCCCTACAAACTGACATCAGGAACCTGGACTGGTGAGTTTTCTTTCCCAGGGAAAAGAGCCGATGTTTGCGCTCCGACTCCTGTGGTCCGGAGCGGGCAGCTGACTGCAAAAAATCGGAACATCGAAGGATAAATCCCAGACAGGAGCTGCCCCTACCTCATACTTGTGCTGCCCTGACAGTCCCAGGGGAGCCCTACAAACTGACATCAGGAACCTGGACTGGTGAGTTTTCTTTCCCAGGGAAAAGAGCCGATGTTTGCGCTCCGAGTCCTGTGGCCTTGAGCCGGCAGCTGACTGCAAAAAATCGGAACATCGAAGGATAAGTCCCAGACAGGAGCTGCCCCTACCTCATACTTGTGCTGCCCTGACAGTCCCAGGGGAGCCCTACAAACTGACATCAGGAACCTGGACTGGTGAGTTTTCTTTCCCAGGGAAATGAGCCGATGTTTGCGCTCCGAGTCCTGTGACCCTGAGCGGGCAGCTGACTGCAAAAAATCGGAACATCGAAGGATAAGTCCCAGAAAGGAGCTGCCCCCACCTCATACTTTTGCTGCCCTGAGAGTCCAAAAAGAGCTCTAGAAACTGACATCAGGAACCTGGACTGGTGAGTTTTCTTTCCCAGGGAAAAGAGCCGATGTTTGCGCTCCGAGTCCTGTGGCCCTGAGCCGGCAGCTGACCGCACAAATTCCGAACATCGAAGTATAAGTCCCAGACAGGAGCTGCCCCCACCTCATACTTGTGCTGCCCTGAGAGTCCCAGGGGAGCCCTACAAACTGACATCAGGAACCTGGACTGGTGAGTTTTCTTTCCCAGGGAAAAGAGCCGATGTTTGCGCTCCGACTCCTGTGGTCCGGAGCGGGCAGCTGACTGCAAAAAATCGGAACATCGAAGGATAAATCCCAGACAGGAGCTGCCCCTACCTCATACTTGTGCTGCCCTGACAGTCCCAGGGGAGCCCTACAAACTGACATCAGGAACCTGGACTGGTGAGTTTTCTTTCCCAGGGAAAAGAGCCGATGTTTGCGCTCCGACTCCTGTGGCCCCGAGCCGGCAGCTGAATGCAAAAAATCCGAACATCGAAGGATAAGTCCCAGACAGGAGCAGCCCCCACCTCATACTTGTGCTGTCCTGAGAGTCCAAAAAGAGCCCTACAAACTGACATCAGGAACCTGGACTGGTGAGTTTTCTTTCCCAGGGAAAAGAGCCGATGTTTGCGCTCCGACTCCTGTGGTCCGGAGCGGGCAGCTGACTGCAAAAAATCGGAACATCGAAGGATAAATCCCAGACAGGAGCTGCCCCTACCTCATACTTGTGCTGCCCTGACAGTCCCAGGGGAGCCCTACAAACTGACATCAGGAACCTGGACTGGTGAGTTTTCTTTCCCAGGGAAAAGAGCCGATGTTTGCGCTCCGAGTCCTGTGACCCTGAGCGGGCAGCTGACTGCAAAAAATCGGAACATCGAAGGATAAGTCCCAGACAGGAGCTGCCCCCACCTCATACTTTTGCTGCCCTGAGAGTCCAAAAAGAGCTCTAGAAACTGACATCAGGAACCTGGACTGGTGAGTTTTCTTTCCCAGGGAAAAGAGCCGATGTTTGCGCTCCGAGTCCTGTGGCCCTGAGCCGGCAGCTGACCGCACAAATTCCGAACATCGAAGTATAAGTCCCAGACAGGAGCTGCCCCCACCTCATACTTAAGCTGCCCTGAGAGTCCCAGGGGAGCCCTACAAACTGACATCAGGAACCTGGACTGGTGAGTTTTCTTTCCCAGGGAAAAGAGCCGATGTTTGCGCTCCGACTCCTGTGGTCCGGAGCGGGCAGCTGACTGCAAAAAATCGGAACATCGAAGGATAAATCCCAGACAGGAGCTGCCCCTACCTCATACTTGTGCTGCCCTGACAGTCCCAGGGGGGCCCTACAAACTGACATCAGGAACCTGGACTGGTGAGTTTTCTTTCCCAGGGAAAAGAGCCGATGTTTGCGCTCCGACTCCTGTGGCCCTGATCCGGCAGCTGACCGCACAAATTCCGAACATCGAAGTATAAGTCCCAGACAGGAGCTGCCCCCGCCTCATACTTGTGCTGCCCTGACAGTCCCAGGGGAGCCCTACAAACTGACATCAGGAACCTGGACTGGTGAGTTTTCTTTCCCAGGGAAAAGAGCCGATGTTTGCGCTCCGAGTCCTGTGGCCTTGAGCCGGCAGCTGACTGCAAAAAATCGGAACATCGAAGGATAAGTCCCAGACAGGAGCTGCCCCTACCTCATACTTGTGCTGCCCTGACAGTCCCAGGGGAGCCCTACAAACTGACATCAGGAACATGGACTGGTGAGTTTTCTTTCCCAGGGAAAAGAGCCGATGTTTGCGCTCCGAGTCCTGTGGCCCTGAGCCGGCAGCTGACCGCACAAATTCCGAACATCGAAGTATAAGTCTCAGACAGGAGCTGCCCCCACCTCATACTTGTGCTGCCCTGAGTGTCCCAGGGGAGCCCTACAAACTGACATCAGGAACCTGGACTGGTGAGTTTTCTTTCCCAGGGAAAAGAGCCGATGTTTGCGCTCCGACTCCTGTGGTCCGGAGCGGGCAGCTGACTGCAAAAAATCGGAACATCGAAGGATAAATCCCAGACAGGAGCTGCCCCTACCTCATACTTGTGCTGCCCTGACAGTCCCAGGGGAGCCCTACAAACTGACATCAGGAACCTGGACTGGTGAGTTTTCTTTCCCAGGGAAAAGAGCCGATGTTTGCGCTCCGACTCCTGTGGCCCTGAGCGGGCAGCTGAGTGCAAAAAATCCGAACATCGAAGGATAAGTCCCAGACAGGAGCTGCCCCCACCTCATACTTGTGCTGCCCTGAGAGTCCAAAAAGAGCTCTACAAACTGACATCAGGAACCTGGACTGGTGAGTTTTCTTTCCCAGGGAAAAGAGCCGATGTTTGCGCTCCGAGTCCTGTGGCCCTGAGCCGGCAGCTGATTGCAAAAAATCCGAACATCGAAGGATAAGTCCCAGACAGGAGCTGCCCCCACCTCATACTTGTGCTGCCCTGAGAGTCCCAGGGGAGCCCTCCAAACTGACATCAGGAACCTGGATGGTGAGTTTTCTTTCCCAGGGAAAAGAGCCGATGTTTGCGCTCCGACTCCTGTGGCCCCGAGCCGGCAGCTGAATGCAAAAAATCCGAACATCGAAGGATAAGTCCCAGACAGGAGCAGCCCCCACCTCATACTTGTGCTGTCCTGAGAGTCCAAAAAGAGCCCTACAAACTGACATCAGGAACCTGGACTGGTGAGTTTTCTTTCCCAGGGAAAAGAGCCGATGTTTGCGCTCCGACTCCTGTGGCCCTGATCCGGCAGCTGACCGCACAAAATCCGAACATCGAAGGATAAATCCCAGACAGGAGCTGCCCCCTCCTCATACTTGTGCTGCCCTGACAGTCCCAGGGGAGCCCTACAAACTGACATCAGGAACCTGGATGGTGAGTTTTCTTTCCCAGGGAAAAGAGCCGATGTTTGCGCCCCGAGTCCTGTGGCCGTGAGCTGGCAGCTGACCGCAGAAATTCCGAACATCGAAGGATAAGTCCCAGAAAGGAGCTGCCCCCACCTCATACTTGTGCTGCCCTGAGAGTCCCAGGGGAGCCCTACAAACTGACATCAGGAACCTGGACTGGTGAGTTTTCTTTCCCAGGGAAAAGAGCCGATGTTTGCGCTCCGACTCCTGTGGCCCTGATCCGGCAGCTGACCGCACAAATTCCGAACATCGAAGTATAAGTCCAGGACAGGAGCTGCCCCCGCCTCATACTTGTGCTGCCCTGACAGTCCCAGGGGAGCCCTACAAACTGACATCAGGAACCTGGACTGGTGAGTTTTCTTTCCCAGGGAAAAGAGCCGATGTTTGCGCTCCGAGTCCTGTGGCCTTGAGCCGGCAGCTGACTGCAAAAAATCGGAACATCGAAGGATAAGTCCCAGACAGGAGCTGCCCCTACCTCATACTTGTGCTGCCCTGACAGTCCCAGGGGAGCCCTACAAACTGACATCAGGAACCTGGACTGGTGAGTTTTCTTTCCCAGGGAAAAGAGCCGATGTTTGCGCTCCGAGTCCTGTGACCCTGAGCGGGCAGCTGACTGCAAAAAATCGGAACATCGAAGGATAAGTCCCAGACAGGAGCTGCCCCCACCTCATACTTTTGCTGCCCTGAGAGTCCAAAAAGAGCTCTAGAAACTGACATCAGGAACCTGGACTGGTGAGTTTTCTTTCCCAGGGAAAAGAGCCGATGTTTGCGCTCCGAGTCCTGTGGCCCTGAGCCGGCAGCTGACCGCACAAATTCCGAACATCGAAGTATAAGTCCCAGACAGGAGCTGCCCCCACCTCATACTTAAGCTGCCCTGAGAGTCCCAGGGGAGCCCTACAAACTGACATCAGGAACCTGGACTGGTGAGTTTTCTTTCCCAGGGAAAAGAGCCGATGTTTGCGCTCCGACTCCTGTGGTCCGGAGCGGGCAGCTGACTGCAAAAAATCGGAACATCGAAGGATAAATCCCAGACAGGAGCTGCCCCTACCTCATACTTGTGCTGCCCTGACAGTCCCAGGGGGGCCCTACAAACTGACATCAGGAACCTGGACTGGTGAGTTTTCTTTCCCAGGGAAAAGAGCCGATGTTTGCGCTCCGACTCCTGTGGCCCTGATCCGGCAGCTGACCGCACAAATTCCGAACATCGAAGTATAAGTCCCAGACAGGAGCTGCCCCCGCCTCATACTTGTGCTGCCCTGACAGTCCCAGGGGAGCCCTACAAACTGACATCAGGAACCTGGACTGGTGAGTTTTCTTTCCCAGGGAAAAGAGCCGATGTTTGCGCTCCGAGTCCTGTGGCCTTGAGCCGGCAGCTGACTGCAAAAAATCGGAACATCGAAGGATAAGTCCCAGACAGGAGCTGCCCCTACCTCATACTTGTGCTGCCCTGACAGTCCCAGGGGAGCCCTACAAACTGACATCAGGAACCTGGACTGGTGAGTTTTCTTTCCCAGGGAAAAGAGCCGATGTTTGCGCTCCGAGTCCTGTGACCCTGAGCGGGCAGCTGACTGCAAAAAATCGGAACATCGAAGGATAAGTCCCAGAAAGGAGCTGCCCCCACCTCATACTTTTGCTGCCCTGAGAGTCCAAAAAGAGCTCTAGAAACTGACATCAGGAACCTGGACTGGTGAGTTTTCTTTCCCAGGGAAAAGAGCCGATGTTTGCGCTCCGAGTCCTGTGGCCCTGAGCCGGCAGCTGACCGCACAAATTCCGAACATCGAAGTATAAGTCCCAGACAGGAGCTGCCCCCACCTCATACTTGTGCTGCCCTGAGAGTCCCAGGGGAGCCCTACAAACTGACATCAGGAACCTGGACTGGTGAGTTTTCTTTCCCAGGGAAAAGAGCCGATGTTTGCGCTCCGACTCCTGTGGTCCGGAGCGGGCAGCTGACTGCAAAAAATCGGAACATCGAAGGATAAATCCCAGACAGGAGCTGCCCCTACCTCATACTTGTGCTGCCCTGACAGTCCCAGGGGAGCCCTACAAACTGACATCAGGAACCTGGACTGGTGAGTTTTCTTTCCCAGGGAAAAGAGCCGATGTTTGCGCTCCGACTCCTGTGGCCCTGAGCGGGCAGCTGAGTGCAAAAAATCCGAACACCGAAGGATAAGTCCCAGACAGGAGCTGCCCCCACCTCATACTTGTGCTGCCCTTAGAGTCCAAAAAGAGCTCTACAAACTGACATCAGGAACCTGGACTGGTGAGTTTTCTTTCCCAGGGAAAAGAGCCGCTGTTTGCGCCCCGAGTCCTGTGGCCCTGAGCGGGCAGCTGAATGCAAAAAATTTTAACATCGAAGGATAAGTCCCAGACAGGAGCTGCCCCCACCTCATACTTGTGCTGTCCTGAGAGTCCAAAAAGAGCCCTACAAACTGACATCAGGAACCTGGATGGTGAGTTTTCTTTCCCAGGGAAAAGAGCCGATGTTTGCGCTTCGACTCCTGTGGCCCCGAGCCGGCAGCTGAATGCAAAAAATCCGAACATCGAAGGATAAGTCCCAGACAGGAGCAGCCCCCACCTCATACTTGTGCTGTCCTGAGAGTCCAAAAAGAGCCCTACAAACTGACATCAGGAACCTGGACTGGTGAGTTTTCTTTCCCAGGGAAAAGAGCCGATGTTTGCGCTCCGACTCCTGTGGCCCTGAGCCGGCAGCTGACTGCAAAAAATCGGAACATCGAAGGATAAGTCCCAGACAGGAGCTGCCCCTACCTCATACTTGTGCTGCCCTGACAGTCCCAGGGGAGCCCTACAAACTGACATCAGGAACCTGGACTGGTGAGTTTTCTTTCCCAGGGAAAAGAGCCGATGTTTGCGCTCCGACTCCTGTGGCCCTGAGCGGGCAGCTCAGTGCAAAAAATCCGAACATCGAAGGATAAGTCCCAGACAGGAGCTGCCCCCACCTCATACTTGTGCTGCCCTGAGAGTCCAAAAAGAGCTCTACAAACTGACATCAGGAACCTGGATGGTGAGTTTTCTTTCCCAGGGAAAAGAGCCGATGTTTGCGCTCTGACACCTGTGGCCCCGAGCCGGCAGCTGAATGCAAAAAATCCGAACATCGAAGGATAAGTCCCAGACAGGAGCAGCCCCCACCTCATACTTGTGCTGTCCTGAGAGTCCAAAAAGAGCCCTACAAACTGACATCAGGAACCTGGATGGTGAGTTTTCTTTCCCAGGGAAAAGAGCCGATGTTTGCGCTCCGACTCCTGTGGCCCTGAGCCGGCAGCTGACCGCAAAAAATCCGAACATCGAAGGATAAGTCCCAGACAGGAGCTGCCCCCTCCTCATACTTGTGCTGCCCTGAGAGTCCCAGGGGAGCCCTCCAAACTGACATCAGGAACCTGGACTGGTGAGTTTTCTTTCCCAGGGAAAAGAGCCGATGTTTGCGCCCCGAGTCCTGTGGCCGTGAGCTGGCAGCTGACCGCAGAAATTCCGAACATCGAAGGATAAGTCCCAGAAAGGAGCTGCCCCCACCTCATACTTGTGCTGCCCTGACAGTCCCAGGGGAGCCCTACAAACTGACATCAGGAACCTGGACTGGTGAGTTTTCTTTCCCAGGGAAAAGAGCCGATGTTTGCGCTCCGAGTCCTGTGGCCCTGATCCGGCAGCTGACCGCACAAATTCCGAACATCGAAGTATAAGTCCCAGACAGGAGCTGCCCCCACCTCATACTTGTGCTGCCCTGACAGTCCCAGGGGAGCCCTACAAACTGACATCAGGAACCTGGACTGGTGAGTTTTCTTTCCCAGGGAAAAGAGCCGATGTTTGCGCTCCGAGTCCTGTGGCCCTGAGCCGGCAGCTGACTGCAAAAAATCGGAACATCGAAGGATAAGTCCCAGACAGGAGCTGCCCCTACCTCATACTTGTGCTGCCCTGACAGTCCCAGGGGAGCCCTACAAACTGACATCAGGAACCTGGACTGGTGAGTTTTCTTTCCCAGGGAAAAGAGCCGATGTTTGCGCCCCGAGTCCTGTGGCCCTGAGCGGGCAGCTGAATGCAAAAAATCCGAACATCGAAGGATAAGTCCCAGACAGGAGCTGCCCCCACCTCATACTTGTGCTGTCCTGAGAGTCCAAAAAGAGCCCTACAAACTGACATCAGGAACCTGGATGGTGAGTTTTCTTTCCCAGGGAAAAGAGCCGATGTTTGCGCTCCGACTCCTGTGGCCCCGAGCCGGCAGCTGAATGCAAAAAATCCGAACATCGAAGGATAAGTCCCAGACAGGAGCAGCCCCCACCTCATACTTGTGCTGTCCTGAGAGTCCAAAAAGAGCCCTACAAACTGACATCAGGAACCTGGACTGGTGAGTTTTCTTTCCCAGGGAAAAGAGCCGATGTTTGCGCTCCTACTCCTGTGGCCCTGAGCCGGCAGCTGACCGCAAAAAATCCGAACATCGAAGGATAAGTCCCAGACAGGAGCTGCCCCCTCCTCATACTTGTGCTGCCCTGACAGTCCCAGGGGAGCCCTACAAACTGACATCAGGAACCTGGACTGGTGAGTTTTCTTTCCCAGGGAAAAGAGCCGATGTTTGCGCTCCGAGTCCTGTGGCCGTGAGCTGGCAGCTGACCGCAGAAATTCCGAACATCGAAGGATAAGTCCCAGAAAGGAGCTGCCCCCACCTCATACTTGTGCTGCCCTGACAGTCCCAGGGGAGCCCTACAAACTGACATCAGGAACCTGGACTGGTGAGTTTTCTTTCCCAGGGAAAAGAGCCGATGTTTGCGCTCCGAGTCCTGTGGCCCTGATCCGGCAGCTGACCGCACAAATTCCGAACATCGAAGTATAAGTCCCAGACAGGAGCTGCCCCCGCCTCATACTTGTGCTGCCCTGACAGTCCCAGGGGAGCCCTACAAACTGACATCAGGAACCTGGACTGGTGAGTTTTCTTTCCCAGGGAAAAGAGCCGATGTTTGCGCTCCGAGTCCTGTGGCCTTGAGCCGGCAGCTGACTGCAAAAAATCGGAACATCGAAGGATAAGTCCCAGACAGGAGCTGCCCCTACCTCATACTTGTGCTGCCCTGACAGTCCCAGGGGAGCCCTACAAACTGACATCAGGAACCTGGACTGGTGAGTTTTCTTTCCCAGGGAAAAGAGCCGATGTTTGCGCTCCGAGTCCTGTGGCCCTGAGCGGGCAGCTGACTGCAAAAAATCGGAACATCGAAGGATAAGTCCCAGAAAGGAGCTACCCCCACCTCATACTTTTGCTGCCCTGAGAGTCCAAAAAGAGCTCTAGAAACTGACATCAGGAACCTGGACTGGTGAGTTTTCTTTCCCAGGGAAAAGAGCCGATGTTTGCGCTCCGAGTCCTGTGGCCCTGAGCCGGCAGCTGACTGCAAAAAATCCGAACATCGAAGGATAAGTCCCAGACAGGAGCTGCCCCCACCTCATACTTGTGCTGTCCTGACAGTCCAAAAAGAGCCCTACAAACTGACATCAGGAACCTGGATGGTGAGTTTTCTTTCCCAGGGAAAAGAGCCGATGTTTGCGCTCCGACTCCTGTGGCCCTGAGCCGGCAGCTGACCGCAAAAAATCCGAACATCGAAGGATAAGTCCCAGACAGGAGCTGCCCCCTCCTCATATTTGTGCTGCCCTGACAGTCCCAGAGGAGCCCTACAAACTGACATCAGGAACCTGGACTGGTGAGTTTTCTTTCCCAGGGAAAAGAGCCGATGTTTGCGCCCCGAGTCCTGTGGCCGTGAGCCGGCAGCTGACCGCAGAAATTCCGAACATCGAAGGATAAGTCCCAGAAAGGAGCTGCCCCCACCTCATAATTGTGCTCCCCTGAGAGTCCCAGGGGAGCCCTACAAACTGACATCAGGAACCTGGACTGGTGAGTTTTCTTTCCCAGGGAAAAGAGCCGATGTTTGCGCTCCGAGTCCTGTGGCCCTGAGCGGGCAGATGAGTGCAAAAAATCCGAACATCGAAGGATAAGTCCCAGACAGGAGCTGCCCCCTCCTCATACTTGTGCTGCCCTGAGAGTCCCAGGGGAGCCCTACAAACTGACATCAGGAACCTGGACTGGTGAGTTTTCTTTCCCAGGGAAAAGAGCCAATGTTTGCGCTCCGAGTCCTGTGGCCCTGATCCGGCAGCTGACCGCACAAATTCCGAACATCGAAGTAGAAGTCCCAGACAGGAGCTGCCCCCACCTCATACTTGTGCTGCCCTGACAGTCCCAGGGGAGCCCTACAAACTGACATCAGGAACCTGGACTGGTGAGTTTTCTTTCCCAGGGAAAAGAGCCGATGTTTGCGCTCCGAGTCCTGTGGCCCTGAGCCGGCAGCTGACTGCAAAAAATCGGAACATCGAAGGATAAGTCTCAGACAGGAGCTGCCCCTACCTCATACTTGTGCTGCCCTGAGAGTCCCAGGGGAGCCCTCCAAACTGACATCAGGAACCTGGACTGGTGAGTTTTCTTTCCCAGGGAAAAGAGCCGATGTTTGCGCTCCGAGTCCTGTGGCCCTGAGCGGGCAGCTGACTGCAAAAAATCGGAACATTGAAGGATAAGTCCCAGACAGGAGCTGCCCCCACCTCATACTTGTGCTGCACTGACAGTCCAAAAAGAGCTCTACAAACTGACATCAGGAACCTGGACTGGTGAGTTTTCTTTCCCAGGGAAAAGAGCCGATGTTTGCGCTCCGAGTCCTGTGGCCTTGAGCCGGCAGCGGACTGCAAAAAATCCGAACATCGAAGGATAAGTCCCAGACAGGAGCTGCCCCCACCTCATAATTGTGCTGTCCTGAGAGTCCAAAAAGAGCCCTACAAACTGACATCAGGAACCTGGATGGTGAGTTTTCTTTCCCAGGGAAAAGAGCCGATGTTTGCGCTCCGACTCCTGTGGCCCTGAGCGGGCTGCTGAGTGCAAAAAATCCGAACATCGAAGGATAAGTCCCAGACAGGAGCTGCCCCCTCCTCATACTTGTGCTGCCCTGAGAGTCCCAGGGGAGCCCTACAAACTGACATCAGGAACCTGGACTGGTGAGTTTTCTTTCCCAGGGAAAAGAGCCGATGTTTGCGCTCCGGCTCCTGTGGTCCGGAGCGGGCAGCTGAGTGCAAAAAATCCGAACATCGAAGGATAAGTCCCAGACAGGAGCTGCCCCCACCTCATACTTGTGCTGCCCTGACAGTCCCAGGGGAGCCCTACAAACTGACATCAGGAACCTGGACTGGTGAGTTTTCTTTCCCAGGGAAAAGAGCCAATATTTTCGCTCCGAGTCCTGTGGCCCTGAGCGGGCAGCTGAATGCAAAAAATCTGAACATCGAAGGATAAGTCCCAGACAGGAGCTGCCCCCACCTCATACTTGTGCTGCCCTGACAGTCCCAGGGGAGCCCTACAAACTGACATCAGGAACCTGGATGGTGAGTTTTCTTTCCCAGGGAAAAGAGCCGATGTTTGCCCTCCGACTCCTGTGGCCCTGAGCGGGCAGCTGAGTGCAAAAATACGATCATCGAAGTATAAGTCCCAGACAGGAGCTGCCCCCACCTCATACTTTTGCTGCCCTGAGAGTCCCAGGGGAGCCCTACAAACTGACATCAGGAACCTGGATGGTGAGTTTTCTTTCCCAGGGAAAAGAGCCGATGTTTGCGCTCCGAGTCCTGTGGCCCTGAGCGGGCAGCTGAGTGCAAAAAATCCGAACATCGAAGGATAAGTCCCAGACAGGAGCTGCCCACTCCTCATACTTGTGCTGCCCTGACAGTCCCAGGGGAGCCCTACAAACTGACATCAGGAACCTGGACTGGTGAGTTTTCTTTCCCAGGGAAAAGAGCCGATGTTTGCGCCCCGAGTCCTTTGGCCGTGAGCCGGCAGCTGACCGCACAAATTCCGAACATCGAAGGATAAGTCCCAGAAAGGAGCTGCCCCCACCTCATACTTGTGCTGCCCTGACAGTCTCAGGGGAGCCCTACAAACTGACATCAGGAACCTGGACTGGTGAGTTTTCTTTCCCAGGGAAAAGAGCCGATGTTTGCGCTCCGAGTCCTGTGGCCCTGAGCGGGCAGCTGACTGCAAAAAATCGGAACATCGAAGGATAAGTCCCAGAAAGGAGCTGCCCCCACCTCATACTTTTGCTGCCCTGAGAGTCCAAAAAGAGCTCTAGAAACTGACATCAGGAACCTGGACTGGTGAGTTTTCTTTCCCAGGGAAAAGAGCCGATGTTTGCGCTCCGAGTCCTGTGGCCCTGAGCCGGCAGCTGACTGCAAAAAATCCGAACATCGAAGGATAAGTCCCAGACAGGAGCTGCCCCCATCTCATACTTGTGCTGTCCTGAGAGTCCAAAAAGAGCCCTACAAACTGACATCAGGAACCTGGATGGTGAGTTTTCTTTCCCAGGGAAAAGAGCCGATGTTTGCGCTCCGACTCCTGTGGCCCTGAGCCGGCAGCTGACCGCAAAAAATCCGAACATCGAAGGATAAGTCCCAGACAGGAGCTGCCCCCTCCTCATATTTGTGCTGCCCTGACAGTCCCAGAGGAGCCCTACAAACTGACATCAGGAACCTGGACTGGTGAGTTTTCTTTCCCAGGGAAAAGAGCCGATGTTTGCGCCCCGAGTCCTGTGGCCGTGAGCCGGCAGCTGACCGCAGAAATTCCGAACATCGAAGGATAAGTCCCAGAAAGGAGCTGCCCCCACCTCATACTTGTGCTCCCCTGAGAGTCCCAGGGGAGCCCTACAAACTGACATCAGGAACCTGGACTGGTGAGTTTTCTTTCCCAGGGAAAAGAGCCGATGTTTGCGCTCCGAGTCCTGTGGCCCTGAGCGGGCAGATGAGTGCAAAAAATCCGAACATCGAAGGATAAGTCCCAGACAGGAGCTGCCCCCTCCTCATACTTGTGCTGCCCTGAGAGTCCCAGGGGAGCCCTCCAAACTGACATCAGGAACCTGGACTGGTGAGTTTTCTTTCCCAGGGAAAAGAGCCGATGTTTGCGCTCCGAGTCCTGTGGCCCTGATCCGGCAGCTGACCGCACAAATTCCGAACATCGAAGTAGAAGTCCCAGACAGGAGCTGCCCCCACCTCATACTTGTGCTGCCCTGACAGTCCCAGGGGAGCCCTACAAACTGACATCAGGAACCTGGACTGGTGAGTTTTCTTTCCCAGGGAAAAGAGCCGATGTTTGCGCTCCGAGTCCTGTGGCCCTGAGCCGGCAGCTGACTGCAAAAAATCCGAACATCGAAGGATAAGTCCCAGAAAGGAGCTACCCCCACCTCATACTTTTGCTGCCCTGAGAGTCCAAAAAGAGCTCTAGAAACTGACATCAGGAACCTGGACTGGTGAGTTTTCTTTCCCAGGGAAAAGAGCCGATGTTTGCGCTCCGACTCCTGTGGCCCTGAGCCGGCAGCTGACCGCAAAAAATCCGAACATCGAAGGATAAGTCCCAGACAGGAGCTGCCCCCTCCTCATATTTGTGCTGCCCTGAGAGTCCCAGAGGAGCCCTAAAAACTGACATCAGGAACCTGGACTGGTGAGTTTTCTTTCCCAGGGAAAAGAGCCGATGTTTGCGCCCCGAGTCCTGTGGCCGTGAGCCGGCAGCTGACCGCAGAAATTCCGAACATCGAAGGATAAGTCCCAGAAAGGAGCTGCCCCCACCTCATACTTGTGCTCCCCTGAGAGTCCCAGGGGAGCCCTACAAACTGACATCAGGAACCTGGACTGGTGAGTTTTCTTTCCCAGGGAAAAGAGCCGATGTTTGCGCTCCGAGTCCTGTGGCCCTGAGCGGGCAGATGAGTGCAAAAAATCCGAACATCGAAGGATAAGTCCCAGACAGGAGCTGCCCCCTCCTCATACTTGTGCTGCCCTGAGAGTCCCAGGGGAGCCCTACAAACTGACATCAGGAACCTGGACTGGTGAGTTTTCTTTCCCAGGGAAAAGAGCCGATGTTTGCGCCCCGAGTCCTGTGGCCCTGAGCGGGCAGCTGAATGCAAAAAATCCGAACATCGAAGGATAAGTCCCAAACAGGAGCTGCCCCCACCTCATACTTGTGCTGTCCTGAGAGTCCCAGGGGAGCCCTACAAACTGACATCAGGAACCTGGACTGGTGAGTTTTCTTTCCCAGGGAAAAGAGCCGATGTTTGCGCCCCGAGTCCTGTGGCCGTGAGCCGGCAGCTGACCGCAGAAATTTCGAACATCGAAGGATAAGTCCCAGAAAGGAGCTGCCCCCACCTCATACTTGTGCTGCCCTGAGAGTCCCAGGGGAGCCCTCCAAACTGACATCAGGAACCTGGACTGGTGAGTTTTCTTTCCCAGGGAAAAGAGCCGATGTTTGCGCTCCGAGTCCTGTGGCCGTGAGCATGCATCTGAGTGCAAAAAATCCGAACATCGAAGGATAAGTCCCAGACAGGAGCTGCCCCCTCCTCATACTTGTGCTGCCCTGAGAGTCCCAGGGGAGCCCTCCAAACTGACATCAGGAACCTGGACTGGTGAGTTTTCTTTCCCAGGGAAAAGAGCCGATGTTTGCGCTCCGAGTCCTGTGGCCCTGATCCGGCAGCTGACCGCACAAATTCCGAACATCGAAGTAGAAGTCCCAGACAGGAGCTGCCCCCACCTCATACTTGTGCTGCCCTGACAGTCCCAGGGGAGCCCTACAAACTGACATCAGGAACCTGGACTGGTGAGTTTTCTTTCCCAGGGAAAAGAGCCGATGTTTGCGCTCCGAGTCCTGTGGCCCTGAGCCGGCAGCTGACTGCAAAAAATCGGAACATCGAAGGATAAGTCCCAGACAGGAGCTGCCCCTACCTCATACTTGTGCTGCCCTGACAGTCCCAGGGGAGCCCTCCAAACTGACATCAGGAACCTGGACTGGTGAGTTTTCTTTCCCAGGGAAAAGAGCCGATGTTTGCGCTCCGACTCCTGTGGCCCTGAGCGGGCAGCTGACTGCAAAAAATCGGAACATCGAAGGATAAGTCCCAGACAGGAGCTGCCCCCACCTCATACTTGTGCTGCACTGACAGTCCAAAAAGAGCTCTAGAAACTGACATCAGGAACCTGGACTGGTGAGTTTTCTTTCCCAGGGAAAAGAGCCGATGTTTGCGCTCCGAGTCCTGTGGCCTTGAGCCGGCAGCGGACTGCAAAAAATCCGAACATCGAAGGATAAGTCCCAGACAGGAGCTGCCCCCACCTCATAATTGTGCTGTCCTGAGAGTCCAAAAAGGGCCCTACAAACTGACATCAGGAACCTGGATGGTGAGTTTTCTTTCCCAGGGAAAAGAGCCGATGTTTGCGCTCCGACTCCTGTGGCCCTGAGCGGGCTGCTGAGTGCAAAAAATCCGAACATCGAAGGATAAGTCCCAGACAGGAGCTGCCCCCTCCTCATACTTGTGCTGCCCTGACAGTCCCAGGGGAGCCCTACAAACTGACATCAGGAACCTGGACTGGTGAGTTTTCTTTCCCAGGGAAAAGAGCCGATGTTTGCGCTCCGGCTCCTGTGGTCCGGAGCGGGCAGCTGAGTGCAAAAAATCCGAACATCGAAGGATAAGTCCCAGACAGGAGCTGCCCCCACCTCATACTTGTGCTGCCCTGACAGTCCCAGGGGAGCCCTACAAACTGACATCAGGAACCTGGACTGGTGAGTTTTCTTTCCCAGGGAAAAGAGCCAATATTTTCGCTCCGAGTCTTGTGGCCCTGAGCGGGCAGCTGAATGCAAAAAATCTGAACATCGAAGGATAAGTCCCAGACAGGAGCTGCCCCCACCTCATACTTGTGCTGCCCTGACAGTCCCAGGGGAGCCCTACAAACTGACATCAGGAACCTGGATGGTGAGTTTTCTTTCCCAGGGAAAAGAGCCGATGTTTGCGCTCCGACTCCTGTGGCCCTGAGCGGGCAGCTGAGTGCAAAAATACGATCATCGAAGGATAAGTCCCAGACAGGAGCTGCCCCCACCTCATACTTGTGCTGCCCTGAGAGTCCCAGGGGAGCCCTACAAACTGACATCAGGAACCTGGATGGTGAGTTTTCTTTCCCAGGGAAAAGAGCCGATGTTTGCGCTCCGAGTCCTGTGGCCCTGAGCGGGCAGCTGAGTGCAAAAAATCCGAACATCGAAGGATAAGTCCCAGACAGGAGCTGCCCCCTCCTCATACTTGTGCTGCCCTGACAGTCCCAGGGGAGCCCTACAAACTGACATCAGGAACCTGGACTGGTGAGTTTTCTTTCCCAGGGAAAAGAGCCGATGTTTGCGCCCCGAGTCCTTTGGCCGTGAGCCGGCAGCTGACCGCACAAATTCCGAACATCGAAGGATAAGTCCCAGAAAGGAGCTGCCCCCACCTCATACTTGTGCTGCCCTGACAGTCTCAGGGGAGCCCTACAAACTGACATCAGGAACCTGGACTGGTGAGTTTTCTTTCCCAGGGAAAAGAGCCAATGTTTGCGCTCCGAGTCCTGTGGCCGTGAGCATGCAGCTGACTGCAAAAAATCCGAACATCGAAGGATAAGTCCCAGACAGGAGCTGCCCCCACCTCATTATTGTGCTGTCCTGAGAGTCCAAAAAGAGCCCTACAAATTGACATCAGGAACCTGGATGGTGAGTTTTCTTTCCCAGGGAAAAGAGCCGATGTTTGCGCTCCGACTCCTGTGGCCCTGAGCGGGCTGCTGAGTGCAAAAAATCCGAACATCGAAGGATAAGTCCCAGACAGGAGCTGCCCCCTCCTCATACTTGTGCTGCCCTGAGAGTCCCAGGGGAGCCCTACAAACTGACATCAGGAACCTGGACTGGTGAGTTTTCTTTCCCAGGGAAAAGAGCCGATGTTTGCGCTCCGGCTCCTGTGGTCCGGAGCGGGCAGCTGACCGCACAAATTCCGAACATCGAAGGATAAGTCCCAGAAAGGAGCTGCCCCCACCTCATACTTGTGCTGCCCTGAGAGTCCCAGGGGAGCCCTACAAACTGACATCAGGAACCTGGACTGGTGAGTTTTCTTTCCCAGGGAAAAGAGCCAATGTTTGCGCTCCGAGTCCTGTGGCCCTGAGCCGGCAGCTGACCGCACAAATTCCGAACATCGAAGTATAAGTCCCAGACAGGAGCTGCCCCCACCTCATACTTGTGCTGCCCTGAGAGTCCCAGGGGAGCCCTACAAACTGACATCAGGAACCTGGACTGGTGAGTTTTCTTTCCCAGGGAAAAGAGCCGATGTTTGTGCTCCGAGTCCTGTGGCCCTGAGCCGGCAGCTGACTGCAAAAAATCGGAACATCGAAGGATAAGTCCCAGACAGGAGCTGCCCCCACCTCATACTTGTGCTGCCCTGACAGTCCCAGGGGAGCCCTACAAACTGACATCAGGAACCTGGACTGGTGAGTTTTCTTTCCCAGGGAAAAGAGCCGATGTTTGCGCTCCGAGTCCTGTGGCCCTGAGCCGGCAGCTGACTGCAAAAAATCGGAACATCGAAGGATAAGTCCCAGACAGGAGCTGCCCCTACCTCATACTTGTGCTGCCCTGACAGTCCCAGGGGAGCCCTCCAAACTGACATCAGGAACCTGGACTGGTGAGTTTTCTTTCCCAGGGAAAAGAGCCGATGTTTGCGCTCCGACTCCTGTGGCCCTGAGCGGGCAGCTGACTGCAAAAAATCGGAACATCGAAGGATAAGTCCCAGACAGGAGCTGCCCCCACCTCATACTTGTGCTGCACTGACAGTCCAAAAAGAGCTCTAGAAACTGACATCAGGAACCTGGACTGGTGAGTTTTCTTTCCCAGGGAAAAGAGCCGATGTTTGCGCTCCGAGTCCTGTGGCCTTGAGCCGGCAGCGGACTGCAAAAAATACGAACATCGAAGGATAAGTCCCAGACAGGAGCTGCCCCCACCTCATAATTGTGCTGTCCTGAGAGTCCAAAAAGGGCCCTACAAACTGACATCAGGAACCTGGATGGTGAGTTTTCTTTCCCAGGGAAAAGAGCCGATGTTTGCGCTCCGACTCCTGTGGCCCTGAGCGGGCTGCTGAGTGCAAAAAATCCGAACATCGAAGGATAAGTCCCAGACAGGAGCTGCCCCCTCCTCATACTTGTGCTGCCCTGACAGTCCCAGGGGAGCCCTACAAACTGACATCAGGAACCTGGACTGGTGAGTTTTCTTTCCCAGGGAAAAGAGCCGATGTTTGCGCTCCGGCTCCTGTGGTCCGGAGCGGGCAGCTGAGTGCAAAAAATCCGAACATCGAAGGATAAGTCCCAGACAGGAGCTGCCCCCACCTCATACTTGTGCTGCCCTGACAGTCCCAGGGGAGCCCTACAAACTGACATCAGGAACCTGGACTGGTGAGTTTTCTTTCCCAGGGAAAAGAGCCAATATTTTCGCTCCGAGTCTTGTGGCCCTGAGCGGGCAGCTGAATGCAAAAAATCTGAACATCGAAGGATAAGTCCCAGACAGGAGCTGCCCCCACCTCATACTTGTGCTGCCCTGACAGTCCCAGGGGAGCCCTACAAACTGACATCAGGAACCTGGATGGTGAGTTTTCTTTCCCAGGGAAAAGAGCCGATGTTTGCGCTCCGACTCCTGTGGCCCTGAGCGGGCAGCTGAGTGCAAAAATACGATCATCGAAGGATAAGTCCCAGACAGGAGCTGCCCCCACCTCATACTTGTGCTGCCCTGAGAGTCCCAGGGGAGCCCTACAAACTGACATCAGGAACCTGGATGGTGAGTTTTCTTTCCCAGGGAAAAGAGCCGATGTTTGCGCTCCGAGTCCTGTGGCCCTGAGCGGGCAGCTGAGTGCAAAAAATCCGAACATCGAAGGATAAGTCCCAGACAGGAGCTGCCCCCTCCTCATACTTGTGCTGCCCTGACAGTCCCAGGGGAGCCCTACAAACTGACATCAGGAACCTGGACTGGTGAGTTTTCTTTCCCAGGGAAAAGAGCCGATGTTTGCGCCCCGAGTCCTTTGGCCGTGAGCCGGCAGCTGACCGCACAAATTCCGAACATCGAAGGATAAGTCCCAGAAAGGAGCTGCCCCCACCTCATACTTGTGCTGCCCTGACAGTCTCAGGGGAGCCCTACAAACTGACATCAGGAACCTGGACTGGTGAGTTTTCTTTCCCAGGGAAAAGAGCCAATGTTTGCGCTCCGAGTCCTGTGGCCGTGAGCATGCAGCTGACTGCAAAAAATCCGAACATCGAAGGATAAGTCCCAGACAGGAGCTGCCCCCACCTCATTATTGTGCTGTCCTGAGAGTCCAAAAAGAGCCCTACAAATTGACATCAGGAACCTGGATGGTGAGTTTTCTTTCCCAGGGAAAAGAGCCGATGTTTGCGCTCCGACTCCTGTGGCCCTGAGCGGGCTGCTGAGTGCAAAAAATCCGAACATCGAAGGATAAGTCCCAGACAGGAGCTGCCCCCTCCTCATACTTGTGCTGCCCTGAGAGTCCCAGGGGAGCCCTACAAACTGACATCAGGAACCTGGACTGGTGAGTTTTCTTTCCCAGGGAAAAGAGCCGATGTTTGCGCTCCGGCTCCTGTGGTCCGGAGCGGGCAGCTGACCGCACAAATTCCGAACATCGAAGGATAAGTCCCAGAAAGGAGCTGCCCCCACCTCATACTTGTGCTGCCCTGAGAGTCCCAGGGGAGCCCTACAAACTGACATCAGGAACCTGGACTGGTGAGTTTTCTTTCCCAGGGAAAAGAGCCAATGTTTGCGCTCCGAGTCCTGTGGCCCTGAGCCGGCAGCTGACCGCACAAATTCCGAACATCGAAGTATAAGTCCCAGACAGGAGCTGCCCCCACCTCATACTTGTGCTGCCCTGAGAGTCCCAGGGGAGCCCTACAAACTGACATCAGGAACCTGGACTGGTGAGTTTTCTTTCCCAGGGAAAAGAGCCGATGTTTGTGCTCCGAGTCCTGTGGCCCTGAGCCGGCAGCTGACTGCAAAAAATCGGAACATCGAAGGATAAGTCCCAGACAGGAGCTGCCCCCACCTCATACTTGTGCTGCCCTGACAGTCCCAGGGGAGCCCTACAAACTGACATCAGGAACCTGGACTGGTGAGTTTTCTTTCCCAGGGAAAAGAGCCAATATTTTCGCTCCGAGTCCTGTGGCCCTGAGCGGGCAGCTGAATGCAAAAAATCCGAACATCGAAGGATAAGTCCCAGACAGGAGCTGCCCCCACCTCATACTTGTGCTGCCCTGACAGTCCCAGGGGAGCCCTACAAACTGACATCAGGAACCTGGATGGTGAGTTTTCTTTCCCAGTGAAAAGAGCCGATGTTTGCGCTCCGACTCCTGTGGCCCTGAGCGGGCAGCTGAGTGCAAAAATACGATCATCGAAGGATAAGTCCCAGACAGGAGCTGCCCCCACCTCATACTTGTGCTGCCCTGAGAGTCCCAGGGGAGCCCTACAAACTGACATCAGGAACCTGGATGGTGAGTTTTCTTTCCCAGGGAAAAGAGCCGATGTTTGCGCTCCGAGTCCTGTGGCCCTGAGCGGGCAGCTGAGTGCAAAAAATCCGAACATCGAAGGATAAGTCCCAGACAGGAGCTGCCCCCTCCTCATACGTGTGCTGCCCTGACAGTCCCAGGGGAGCCCTACAAACTGACATCAGGAACCTGGACTGGTGAGTTTTCTTTCCCAGGGAAAAGAGCCGATGTTTGCGCCCCGAGTCCTTTGGCCGTGAGCCGGCAGCTGACCGCACAAATTCCGAACATCGAAGGATAAGTCCCAGAAAGGAGCTGCCCCCACCTCATACTTGTGCTGCCCTGACAGTCTCAGGGGAGCCCTACAAACTGACATCAGGAACCTGGACTGGTGAGTTTTCTTTCCCAGGGTAAAGAGCCAATGTTTGCGCTCCGAGTCCTGTGGCCGTGAGCATGCAGCTGACTGCAAAAAATCCGAACATCGAAGGATAAGTCCCAGACAGGAGCTGCCCCTACCTCATACTTGTGCTGCCCTGACAGTCCCAGGGGAGCCCTCCAAACTGACATCAGGAACCTGGACTGGTGAGTTTTCTTTCCCAGAGAAAAGAGCCGCTGTTTGCGCTCCGAGTCCTGTGGCCCTGAGCGGACAGCTGACTGCAAAAAATCCGAACATCGAAGGATAAGTCCCAGAGAGGAGCTGCCCCGACCTCATACTTGTGCTACCCTGACAGTCCCAGGGGAGCCCTACAAACTGACATCAGGAACCTGGACTGGTGAGTTTTTTTTCCCAGGGAAAAGAGCCGATGTTTGCGCTCCGACCCTTGTGGCCCTGAGCCGGCAGCTGACCGCACAAATTCCGAACATCGAACGATAAGTCCAAGACAGGAGCTGCCCCCACCTCATACTTGTGCTGCCCTGACAGTCCCAGGGGAGCCCTCCAAACTGACATCAGGTACCTGGACTGGTGAGTTTTCTTTCCCAGGGAAAAGAGCCGATGTTTGCGCTCCGAGTCCTGTGGCCCTGAGCCGGCAGCTGACTGCAATAAATCGGAACATCGAAGGATAATTCCCAGACAGGAGCTGCCCCCACCTCATACTTGTGCTGCCCTGAGAGTCCAAAAAGAGCCCTACAAACTGACATCAGGAACCTGGACTGGTGAGTTTTCTTTCCCAGGGAAAAGAGCCAATGTTTGCGCTCCGAGTCCTGTGGCCCTGAGCGGGCAGCTGACTGCAAAAAATCCCAACATCGAAGGATAAGTCCCAGACAGGAGCTGCCCCCACCTCATACTTGTGCTACCCTGACAGTCCCAGGGGAGTCCTACAAACTGACATCAGGAACCTGGACTGGTGAGTTTTCTTTCCCAGGGAAAAGAGCCGATGTTTGCGCTCCGAGTCCTGTGGCCCTGAGCGGGCAGCTGACCGCACAAATTCCGAACATCGAAGGATATGTCCAAGAAACGAGCTGCCCCCACCTCATACTTGTGCTGCCCTGACAGTCCCAGGGGAGCCCTACAAACTGACATCAGGAACCTGGACTGGTGAGTTTTCTTTCCCAGGGAAAAGAGCCGATATTTGCGCTCCGAGTCCTGTGGCCCTGAGCCGGCAGCTGACTGCAAAAAATTGGAACATCGAAGGATAAGTCCCAGACAGGAGCTGCCCCCACCTCATACTTGTGCTGCCCTGAGAGTCCAAAAAGAGCTCTACAAACGGACATCAGGAACCTGGACTGTTGAGTTTTCTTTCCCAGAGAAAAGAGCCAATGATGGCGCTCCGAGTCCTGTGGCCCTGAGCGGGCAGCTGACTGCAAAAAATCCAAACATCGAAGGATAAGTCCCAGACAGGAGCTGCCTCCATCTCATAATTTGCTGCCCTGAGAGTCCAAAAAGAGCCCTACAAACTGACATCAGGAACCTGGACTGGTGAGTTTTCTTTCCCAGGGAAAAGGGCCGATGTTTGCTCTCCGAGTCCTGTGGTCCTCAGCGGGCAGCTGAGTGCAAGAAATCCAAACATCGAAGGATAAGTCTCAGACAGGATCTGCCCCCACCTCATACTTGTGCTGCCCTGACAGTCCCAGGGGAGCCCTACAAACTGACATCAGGAACCTGGACTGGTGAGTTTTCTTTCCCAGGGAAAAGAGCCGATGTTTGCGCCCCGAGTCCTGTTGCCGTGAGCCGGCAGCTGACCGCACAAATTCCGAACATCGAAGGATAAGTCCCAGACAGGAGCTGCCCCCACCTCATACTTGTGCTGCCCTGAGAGTCCAAAAAGAACCCTACAAACTGACATCAGGAACCTGGACTGGTGAGTTTACTTTCCCAGGGAAAAGAGCCGATGTTTTCGCTCCGAGTCCTGTGGCCCTGAGCGGGCAGCTGAGTGCAAAAAATCCGAACATCGCAGGATAAGTCCCAGACCGGATCTGCCCCCACCTCATACTTGTTCTGTCCTGAGAGTCCAAAAAGAGCCCTACAAACTGACATCAGGAACCTGGACTGGTGAGTTTTCTTTCCCAGGGAGAAGAGCCGATGTTTGCGCTCCGACTCCTGTGGCCGTGAGCGGGCAGCTGACCTCACAAATTCCGAACATCGAAGGATAAGTCCCAGAAAGGAGCTGCCCCCATCTCATACTTGTGCTGCCCTGACAGTCCCAGGGGAGCCCTACAAACTGACATCAGGAACCTGGACTGGTGAGTTTTCTTTCCCAGGGAAAAGAGCCTATGTTTGCGCTCCGAGTCCTGTGGCCCTGAGCGGGCAGCTGACCGCACAAATTCCGAACATCGAAGGATAAGTCCCAGAAAGGAGCTGCCCCCACCTCATACTTGTGCTGCCCTGACAGTCCCAGGGGAGCCCTACAAACTGACATCAGGAACCTGGACTGGTGAGTTTTCTTTCCCAGGGAAAAGAGCCGATGTTTCCGCTCCGAGTCCTGTGGCCCTGAGCCGGCAGCTGACTGCAAAAAATCGGAACATCGAAGGATAAGTCCCAGACAGGAGCTGCCCCCACCTCATACTTGTGCTGCCCTGAGAGTCCAAAAAGAGCTCTACAAACTGACATCAGGAACCTGGACTGGTGAGTTTTCTTTCCCAGGGAAAAGAGCCGATGTTTGCTCTCCGAGTCCTGTGGTGCTCAGCGGGCAGCTGAGTGCAAGAAATCCAAACATCGAAGGATAAGTCCCAGACAGGATCTGCCCCCACCTCATACTTGTGCTGCCCTGACAGTCCCAGGGGAGCCCTACAAACTGACATCAGGAACATGGACTGGTGAGTTTTCTTTCCCAGGGAAAAGAGCCAGTGTTTGCGCTCCGAGTCCTGTGGCCCTGAGCCGGCAGCTGACTGCAAAAAATCCGAACATCGAAGGATAAGTCCCAGACAGGAGCTGCCCCCACCTCATACTTGTGCTGCCCTGACAGTCCCAGGGGAGCCCTCCAAACTGACATCAGGAACCTGGACTGGTGAGTTTTCTTTCCCAGGGAAAAGAGCCAGTGTTTGCGCTCCGAGTCCTGTGGCCCTGAGCCGGCAGCTGACTGCAAGAAATCCGAACATCGAAGGATAAGTCCCAGACAGGAGCTACCCCCACCACATACATGTGCTGCCCTGACAGTCCCAGGGGAGCCCTACAAACTGACATCAGGAACCTGGACTGGTGAGTTTTCTTTCCCAGGGAAAAGAGCACATGTTTGCGCTCCGACTCCTGTGGCCGTGAGCATGCAGCTGACAGCAAAAAATCAGAACATCGAAGGATAAGTCCCAGACAGGAGCTGCCCCCATCTCATACTTGTGCTGCCCTGAGAGTCCAAAAAGAGCTCTACAAACTGACATCAGGAACCTGGACTGGTGAGTTTTCTTTCCCAGGGAAAAGAGCCGATGTTTGCTCTCCGAGTCCTGTGGTCCTCAGCGGGCAGCTGAGTGCAAGAAATCCAAGCATCGAAGGATAAGTCTCAGACAGGATCTGCACCCACCTCATACTTGTGCTGCCCTGACAGTCCCAGGGGAGCCCTACAAACTGACATCAGGAACCTGGACTGGTGAGTTTTCTTTCCCAGGGAAAAGAGCCGATGTTTGCGCTCCGTGTCCTGTGGCCCTGAGCCGGCAGCTGACTGAAAAAAATCCGAACATCGAAGGATAAGTCCCAGACAGGAGCTACCCCCACCTCATACTTGTGCTGCACTGACAGTCCCAGGGGAGCCCTACAAACTGACATCAGGAGCCTGGACTGGTGAGTTTTCTTTCCCAGGGAAAAGAGCTGATGTTTGCGCCCCGAGTCCTGTTGCCGTGAGCCGGCAGCTGACCGCACAAATTCCGAACATCGAAGGATAAGTCCCAGACAGGAGCTGCCCCCTCCTCATACTTGTGCTGCCCTGAGAGTCCCAGGGGAGCCCTCCAAACTGACATCAGGAACCTGGACTGGTGAGTTTTCTTTCCCAGGGAAAAGAGCCGATGTTTGCTCTCCGAGTCCTGTGGTCCTCAGCGGGCAGCTGAGTGCAAGAAATCCAAGCATCGAAGGATAAGTCTCAGACAGGATCTGCACCCACCTCATACTTGTGCTGCCCTGACAGTCCCAGGGGAGCCCTACAAACTGACATCAGGAACCTGGACTGGTGAGTTTTCTTTCCCAGGGAAAAGAGCCGATGTTTGCGCTCCGTGTCCTGTGGCCCTGAGCCGGCAGCTGACTGAAAAAAATCCGAACATCGAAGGATAAGTCCCAGACAGGAGCTACCCCCACCTCATACTTGTGCTGCACTGACAGTCCCAGGGGAGCCCTACAAACTGACATCAGGAGCCTGGACTGGTGAGTTTTCTTTCCCAGGGAAAAGAGCTGATGTTTGCGCCCCGAGTCCTGTTGCCGTGAGCCGGCAGCTGACCGCACAAATTCCGAACATCGAAGGATAAGTCCCAGACAGGAGCTGCCCCCTCCTCATACTTGTGCTGCCCTGAGAGTCCCAGGGGAGCCCTACAAACTGACATCAGGAACCTGGACTGGTGAGTTTTCTTTCCCAGGGAAAAGAGCCGATGTTTGCGCTCCGAGTCCTGTGGCCCTGAGCCGGCAGATGACTGCAAAAAATCCGAACATCGAAGGATAAGTCCCAGACAGGAGCTGCCCCCATCTCATACTTGTGCTGCCCTGAGAGTCCAAAAAGGGCCCTACAAACTGACATCAGGAACCTGGACTGGTGAGTTTTCTTTCCCAGGGAAAAGAGCCGATGTTTGCGCCCCGAGTACTGTTGCCGTGAGCCGGCAGCTGACCGCACAAATTCCGAACATCGAAGGATAAGTCCCAGACAGGAGCTGCCCCCATCTCATACTTGTGCTGCCCTGACAGTCTCAGGGGAGCCCTACAAACTGACATCAGGAACCTGGACCGGTGAGTTTTCTTTCCCAGGGAAAAGAGCCGATGTTTGCGCTCCGAGTCCTGTGGCCCTGAGCGGGCAGCTGACCGCAGAAATTCCGAACATCGAAGGATAAGTCCCAGAAAGGAGCTGCCCCCACCTCATACTTGTGCTGCCCTGACAGTGCAAAGGGAGCCCTCCAAACTGACATCAGGAACCTGGACTGGTGAGTTTTCTTTCCCAGGGAAAAGAGACGATGTTTGCGCTCCGAGTCCTGTGGCCCTGAGCCGGCAGCTGACTGCAAAAAATCGGAACATCAAAGGATAAGTCCCAGACAGGATCTGCCCCCATCTCATACTTGTGCTGCCCTGAGAGTACAAAAAGAGCTCTACAAACGGACATCAGGAACCTATACTGGTGAGTTTTCTTTCCCAGGGAAAAGAGCCAATGTTTGCGCTCCGACTCCTGTGGCCCTGAGCGGGCAGCTGAGTGCAAAAAATCCGAACATCGAAGGATAAGTCCCAGACAGGATCTGCCCCCACCTCATACTTGTGCTGCCCTGAGAGTCCAAAAAGTGCCCTACAAACTGACATCAGGAACCTGGACTGGTGAGTTTTCTTTCCCAGGGAAAAGAGCCGATGTTTGCGCTCCGAGTCCAGTGGCCCTGAGGCGGAAGCTGACTGCAAAAAATCCGAACATCGAAGGCTAAGTCCCAGACAGGAGCTGCCCCCACCTCATACTTGTGCTGCCCTGACAGTCCCAGGGGAGCCCTACAAACTGACATCAGGAACCTGGACTGGTGAGTTTTCTTTCCCCGGGAAAAGAGCCAATGTTTGCGCTCCGAGTCCTGTGGCCCTGAGCCGGCAGCTGACCTCACAAATTCCGAACATCGTAGGATAAGTCCCAGAAAGGAGCTGCCCCCACCTCATACTTGTGCTGCCCTGACAGTCCCACGGGAGCCCTACAAACTGACATCAGGAACCTGGACTGGTGAGTTTTCTTTCCCAGGGAAAAGAGCCGATGTTTGCGCTCCGAGTCCTGTGGCCCTGAGGCGGCAGCTGATTGCAAACAATCCGAACATCGAAGGATAAGTCCAAGACAGGAGCTGCCCCCTCCTCATACTTGTGCTGCCCTGACAGTCCCAGGGGAGCCCTCCAAACTGACATCAGGAACCTGGATGGTGAGTTTTCTTTCCCAGGGAAAAGAGCCGATGTTTGCGCTCCGAGTCCTGTGGTCCGGAGCGGGCAGCTGAGTGCAAAAAATCCGAACATCGAAGGATAAGTCCCAGACAGGAACTGCCCCCACCTCATACTTGTGCTGCCCTGACAGTCCCAGGGGAGCCCTCCAAACTGACATCAGGAACCTGGACTGGTGAGTTTTCTTTCCCAGGGAAAAGAGCCGATGTTTGCGCTCCGAGTCCTGTGGCCCTGAGCCGGCAGCTGACTGCAAAAAATCGGAACATCGAAGGATAAGTCCCAGACAGGAGCTGCCTCCATCTCATACTTGTGCTTCCCTGAGAGTCCAAAAAGAACCCTACAAACTGACATCAGGAACCTGGACTGGTGAGTTTTCTTTCCCAGGGAAAAGAGCCGATGTTTGCGCTCCGAGTCCTGTGGCCCTGAGCCGGCAGCTGAGTGCAAGAAATCCGAACATCGAAGGATAAGTCCCAGACAGGAGCTGCCTCCATCTCATACTTGGGCTGCCCTGAGAGTTCAAAAAGAACCCTACAAACTGACATCAGGAACCTGGACTGGTGAGTTTTCTTTCCCAGGGAAAAGAGCCGATGTTTGCGCTCCGAGTCCTGTAGTCCGGAGCGGGCAGCTGAGTGCAAAAAATCCGAACATCGAAGGATAAGTCCCAGACAGGAGCTGCCCCCACCTCATACTTGTGCTGCCCTGACAGTCCCAGGGGAGCCCTCCAAACTGACATCAGGAACCTGGACTGGTGAGTTTTCTTTCCCAGGGAAAAGAGCCGATGTTTGCGCTCCGAGTCCTGTGGCCCTGAGCCGGCAGCTGACTGCAAAAAATCGGAACATCGAAGGATAAGTCCCAGACAGGAGCTGCCTCCATCTCATACTTGTGCTTCCCTGAGAGTCCAAAAAGAACCCTACAAACTGACATCAGGAACCTGGACTGGTGAGTTTTCTTTCCCAGGGAAAAGAGCCGATGTTTGCGCTCCGAGTCCTGTGGCCCTGAGCCGGCAGCTGAGTGCAAGAAATCCGAACATCGAAGGATAAGTCCCAGACAGGAGCTGCCCCCATCTCATACTTGTGCTGCCCTGAGAGTCCAAAAAGGGCCCTACAAACTGACATCAGGAACCTGGACTGGTGAGTTTTCTTTCCCAGGGAAAAGAGCCGATGTTTGCGCTCCGAGTCCTGTGGTCCTGAACGGGCAGCTGAGTGCAAGAAATCCAAACATCGAAGGATAAGTCCCAGACAGGAGCTGCCCCCACCTCATACTTGTGCTGCCCTGAGAGTCCCAGGGGAGCCCTACAAACTGACATCAGGAACCTGGACTGGTGAGTTTTCTTTCCCAGGGAAAAGAGCCAATGTTTGCGCTCCGAGTCCTGTGGCCCTGAGGCGGCAGCTGACTGCAAAAAATCCGAACATCGAAGGATAAGTCCAAGACAGGAGCTGCCCCCTCCTCATACTTGTGCTGCCCTGAGAGTCCCAGGGGAGCCCTCCAAACTGACATCAGGAACCTGGACTGGTGAGTTTTCTTTCCCAGGGAAAAGAGCCGATGTTTGCGCTCCGAGTCCTGTGGTCCGGAGCGGGCAGCTGAGTGCAAAAAATCCGAACATTGAAGGATAAGTCCCAGACAGGAGCTGCCCCCATCTCATACTTGTGCTGCCCTGAGAGTCCAAAAAGGGCCCTACAAACTGACATCAGGAACCTGGACTGGTGAGTTTTCTTTCCCAGGGAAAAGAGACGATGTTTGCGCTCCGAGTCCTGTGTCCCTGAGCGGGCAGCTGACCGCACAAATTCCGAACATCGAAGGATAAGTCCCAGAAAGGAGCTGCCCCCACCTCATACTTGTGCTGCCCTGAGAGTCCAAAAAGGGCCCTACAAACTGACATCAGGAACCTGGACTGGTGAGTTTTCTTTCCCAGGGAAAAGAGCCGATGTTTGCGCTCCGAGTCCTGTGGTCCTGAACGGGCAGCTGAGTGCAAGAAATCCAAACATCGAAGGATAAGTCCCAGACAGGAGCTGCCCCCACCTCATACTTGTGCTGCCCTGACAGTCCCAGGGGAGCCCTACAAACTGACATCAGGAACCTGGACTGGTGAGTTTTCTTTCCCAGGGAAAAGAGCCGATGTTTGCGCTCCGAGTCCTGTGGCCCTGAGCCGGCAGCTGACTGCAAAAAATCCGAACATCGAAGGATAAGTCCCAGACAGGAGCTGCCCCCACCTCATACTTGTGCTGCCCTGAGAGTCCAAAAAGAGCTCTACAAACTGACATCAGGAACCTGGACTGGTGAGTTTTCTTTCCCAGGGAAAAGAGCCGATGTTTGCGCCCCGAGTCCTGTGGCCCTAATCCGGCGGCTGACCGCACAAATTCCGAACATCGAAGGATAAGTCCCAGAAAGGAGCTGCCCCCACCTCATACTTGTGCTACCCTGACAGTCCCAGGGGAGCCCTAAAAACTGACATCAGGAACCTGGACTGGTGAGTTTTCTTTCCCAGGGAAAAAAGCCGATGTTTGCGCTCCGAGTCCTGTGGCCCTGAGCGGGCAGCTGACCGCACAAATTCCGAACATCGAAGGATAAGTCCCAGAAAGGAGCTGCCCCCATCTCATACTTGTGCTGCCCTGACAGTCCCAGGGGAGCCCTACAAACTGACATCAGGAACCTGGACTGGTGAGTTTTCTTTCCCAGGGAAAAGAGCCAATGTTTGCGCTCCGAGTCCTGTGGCCCTGAGCCGGCAGCTGACCGCACAAATTCCGAACATCGAAGGATAAGTCCCAGAAAGGAGCTGCCCCCACCTCATACTTGTGCTGCCCTGACAGTCCCACGGGAGCCCTACAAACTGACATCAGGAACCTGGACTGGTGAGTTTTCTTTCCCAGGGAAAAGAGCCGATGTTTGCGCTCCGAGTCCTGTGGCCCTGAGGCGGCAGCTGATTGCAAAAAATCCGAACATCGAAGGATAAGTCCAAGACAGGAGCTGCCCCCTCCTCATACTTGTGCTGCCCTGAGAGTCCCAGGGGAGCCCTCCAAACTGACATCAGGAACCTGGACTGGTGAGTTTTCTTTCCCAGGGAAAAGAGCCGATGTTTGCGCTCCGAGTCCTGTGGTCCGGAGCGGGCAGCTGAGTGCAAGAAATCCGAACATCGAAGGATAAGTCCCAGACAGGATCTGCCCCCACCTCATACTTGTGCTGCCCTGACAGTCCCAGGGGAGCCCTCCAAACTGACATCAGGAACCGGGACTGGTGAGTTTTCTTTCCCAGGGAAAAGAGCCGATGTTTGCGCTCCGAGTCCTGTGGTCCGGAGCGGGCAGCTGAGTGCAAAAAATCCGAACATCGAAGGATAAGTCCCAGACAGGAGCTGCCTCCATCTCATACTTGTGCTGCCCTGAGAGTCCAAAAAGAACCCTACAAACTGACATCAGGAACCTGGACTGGTGAGTTTTCTTTCCCAGGGAAAAGAGCCGATGTTTGCGCTCCGAGTCCTGTGGCCCTGAGCCGGCAGCTGACCGCACAAATTCCGAACATCGAAGGATAAGTCCCAGACAGGAGCTGCCTCCATCTCATACTTGTGCTGCCCTGAGAGTCCAAAAAGAACCCTACAAACTGACATCAGGAACCTGGACTGGTGAGTTTTCTTTCCCATGGAAAAGAGCCGATGTTTGCGCTCCGAGTCCTATGGCCCTGAGCCGGCAGCTGACTGCAAAAAATCCTAACATCGAAGGATAAGTCCCAGACAGGAGCTGCCCTCATCTCATACTTGTGCTGCCCTGGGAGTCCAAAAAGGGCCCTACAAACTGACATCAGTAACCTGGACTGGTGAGTTTTCTTTCCCAGGGAAAAGAGCCGATGTTTGCGCTCCGAGTCCTGTGGTCCTGAGCGGGCAGCTGAGTGCAAGAAATCCAAACATCGAAGGATAAGTCCCAAACAGGAGCTGCCCCCACCTCATGCTTGTGCTACCCTGAGAGTCCCAGGGGAGCCCTCCAAACTGACATCAGGAACCTGGACTGGTGAGTTTTCTTTCCCAGGGAAAAGAGCCGATGTTTGCGCTCCGACTCTTGTGGCCGTGAGCATGCAGCTGACTGCAAAAAATCCGAACATCGAAGGATAAGTCCCAGACAGGATCTGCCCCCACCTCATACTTGTGCTGCCCTGAGAGTCCCAGGGGAGCCCTCCAAATTGACATCAGGAACCTGGACTGGTGAGTTTTCTTTCCCAGGGAAAAGAGCCGATGTTTGCGCTCCGAGTCCTGTGGCCCTGAGCCGACAGCTGACCGCACAAATTCCGAACATCGAAGGATAAGTCCCAGACAGGAGCTGCCCCCACCTCATACTTGTGCTGCCCTGAGAGTCCAAAAAGGGCCCTACAAACTGACATCAGGAACCTGGACTGGTGAGTTTTCTTTCCCAGGGAAAAGAGCCGATGTTTGCGCTCCGAGTCCTGTGGCCCTGAGCCGGCAGCTGACTGCAAAAAATCGGAACATCGAAGGATAAGTCCCAGACAGGAGCTGCCCCCTCCTCATACTTGTGCTGCCCTGAGAGTCCCAGGGGAGCCCTCCAAACTGACATAAGGAACCTGCACTGGTGAGTTTTCTTTCCCAGGGAAAAGAGCCGATGTTTGCGCTCTGAGTCCTGTGGCCCTGAGCCGGCAGCTGATCGCACAAATTCCGAACATCGAAGGATAAGTCCCAGAAAGGAGCTGCCCCCATCTCATACTTGTGCTGCCCTGAGAGTTCAAAAAGAGCTCTACAAACTGACATCAGGAACCTGGACTGGTGAGTTTTCTTTCCCAGGGAAAAGAGCCGATGTTTGCGCCCCGAGTCCTGTGGTCCTGAGCGGGCCGTAGTCTGCAAAAAATCAAAATATCGAAGGATAAGTCCCAGACAGGAGCTGCCCCCACCTCATACTTGTGCTGCCCTGACAGTCCAAAGGGAGCCCTACAAACTGACATCAGGAACCTGGACTGGTGAGTTTTCTTTCCCAGGGAAAAGAGCCGATGTTTGCGCTCCGAGTCCTGTGGCCCTGAGCCGGCAGCTGAGTGCAAAAAATCCGAACATCGAAGGATAAGTCCCAGACAGGAGCTGCCCCCTCCTCATACTTGTGCTGCCCTGACAGTCCCAGGGGAGCCCTACAAACTGACATCAGGAACCTGGACTGGTGAGTTTTCTTTCCCAGGGAAAAGAGCCGATGTTTGCGCTCCGAGTCCTGTGGCCCTGAGCCGGCAGATGACTGCAAAAAATCCGAACATCGAAGGATAAGTCCCAGACAGGAGCTGCCCCCACCTCATACTTGTGCTGCCCTGACAGTCCCAGGGGAGCCCTAAAAACTGACATCAGGAACCTGGACTGGTGAGTTTTCTTTCCCAGGGAAAAGAGCCGATGTTTGCGCTCCGAGTCCTGTGGCCCTGATCCGGCAGATGACTGCAAAAAATCCGAACATCGAAGGATAAGTCCCAGAGAGGAGCTGCCCCCACCTCATACTTGTGCTGCCCTGACAGTCCCAGGGGAGCCCTACAAACTGACATCAGGAACCTGGACTGGTGAGTTTTCTTTCCCAGGGAAACGAGCCAATGTTTGCGCTCCGAGTCCTGTGGCCGTGAGCCGGCAGCTGACCGCACAAATTCCGAACATCGAAGGATAAGTCCCAGACAGGAGCTGCCCCCACCTCATACTTGTGCTGCCCTGAGAGTCCAAAAAGAGCTCTACAAACTGACATCAGGAACCTGGACTGGTGAGTTTTCTTTCCCAGGGAAAAGAGCCGATGTTTGTGCTCCGAGTCCTGTGGCCCTGAGCCGGCAGCTGAGTGCAAGAAATCCGAACATCGAAGGATAAGTCCCAGACAGGAGCTGCCCCCATCTCATACTTGTGCTGCCCTGAGAGTCCAAAAAGGGCCCTACAAACTGACATCAGGAACCTGGACTGGTGAGTTTTCTTTCCCAGGGAAAAGAGCCGATGTTTGCGCTCCGAGTCCTGTGGTCCTGAGCGGGCAGCTGAGTGCAAGAAATCCAAACATCGAAGGATAAGTCCCAGACAGGAGCTGCCCCCACCTCATACTTGTGCTGCCCTGACAGTCCCAGGGGAGCCCTACAAACTGACATCAGGAACCTGGACTGGTGAGTTTTCTTTCCCAGGGAAAAGAGCCGATGTTTGCGCTCCGAGTCCTGTGGCCCTGAGCCGGCAGCTGACTGCAAAAAATCGGAACATCGAAGGATAAATCCCAGACAGGAGCTGCCCCCACCTCATACTTGTGCTGCCCTGAGAGTCCAAAAAGAGCTCTACAAACTGACATCAGGAACCTGGACTGGTGAGTTTTCTTTCCCAGGGAAAAAAGCCGATGTTTGCGCTCCGAGTCCTGTGGCCCTGAGCGGGCAGCTGACCGCACAAATTCCGAACATCGAAGGATAAGTCCCAGAAAGGAGCTGCCCCCATCTCATACTTGTGCTGCCCTGACAGTCCCAGGGGAGCCCTACAAACTGACATCAGGAACCTGGACTGGTGAGTTTTCTTTCCCAGGGAAAAGAGCCAATGTTTGCGCTCCGAGTCCTGTGGCCCTGAGCCGGCAGCTGACCGCACAAATTCCGAACATCGAAGGATAAGTCCCAGAAAGGAGCTGCCCCCACCTCATACTTGTGCTGCCCTGACAGTCCCACGGGAGCCCTACAAACTGACATCAGGAACCTGGACTGGTGAGTTTTCTTTCCCAGGGAAAAGAGCCGATGTTTGCGCTCCGAGTCCTGTGGCCCTGAGGCGGCAGCTGATTGCAAAAAATCCGAACATCGAAGGATAAGTCCAAGACAGGAGCTGCCCCCTCCTCATACTTGTGCTGCCCTGAGACTCCCAGGGGAGCCCTCCAAACTGACATCAGGAACCTGGACTGGTGAGTTTTCTTTCCCAGGGAAAAGAGCCGATGTTTGCGCTCTGAGTCCTGTGGTCCGGAGCGGGCAGCTGAGTGCAAAAAATCCGAACATCGAAGGATAAGTCCCAGACAGGAGCTGCCCCCACCTCATACTTGTGCTGCCCTGACAGTCCCAGGGGAGCCCTCCAAACTGATATCAGGAACCTGGACTGGTGAGTTTTCTTTCCCAGGGAAAAGAGCCGATGTTTGCGCTCCGAGTCCTGTGGCCCTGAGCCGGCAGCTGACTGCAAAAAATCCGAACATCGAAGGATAATTCCCAGACAGGAGCTGCCTCCATCTCATACTTGTGCTGCCCTGAGAGTCCAAAAAGAACTCTACAAACTGACATCAGGAACCTGGACTGGTGAGTTTTCTTTCCCAGGGAAAAGAGCCGATGTTTGCGCTCCGAGTCCTGTGGCCCTGAGCCGGCAGCTGAGTGCAAGAAATCCGAACATCGAAGGATAAGTCCCAGACAGGAGCTGCCCCCATATCATACTTGTGCTGCCCTGAGAGTCCAAAAAGGGCCGTACAAACTGACATCAGGAACCTGGACTGGTGAGTTTTCTTTCCCAGGGAAAAGAGCCGATGTTTGCGCTCCGAGTCCTGTGGTCCTGAGCGGGCAGCTGAGTGCAAGAAATTCAAACATCGAAGGATAAGTCCCAGACAGGAGCTGCCCCCACCTCATACTTGTGCTGCCCTGAGAGTCCCAGGGGAGCCCTACAAACTGACATCAGGAACCTGGACTGGTGAGTTTTCTTTCCCAGGGAAAAGAGCCAATGTTTGCGCTCCGAGTCCTGTGGCCCTGAGCCGGCAGCTGACTGCACAAATTCCGAACATCGAACGATAAGTCCCAGACAGGAGCTGTCTCCATCTCATACTTGGGCTGCCCTGAGAGTTCAAAAAGAACCCTACAAACTGACATCAGGAACCTGGACTGGTGAGTTTTCTTTCCCAGGGAAAAGAGCCGATGTTTGCGCTCCGAGTCCTGTGGTCCTGAGCGGGCAGCTGAGTGCAAGAAATCCAAACATCGAAGGATAAGTCCCAGACAGGAGCTGCCCCCACCTCATACTTGTGCTGCCCTGACAGTCCCAGGGGAGCCCTACAAACTGACATCAGGAACCTGGACTGGTGAGTTTTCTTTCCCAGGGAAAAGAGCCGATGTTTGCGCTCCGAGTCCTGTGGCCCTGAGCCGGCAGCTGACTGCAAAAAATCCGAACATCGAAGGATAAGTCCCAGACAGGAGCTGCCCCCACCTCATACTTGTGCTGCCCTGAGAGTCCAAAAAGAGCTCTACAAACTGAAATCAGGAACCTGGACTGGTGAGTTTTCTTTCCCAGGGAAAAGAGCCGATGTTTGCGCCCCGAGTCCTGTGGCCCTGAGCCGGCAGCTGACCGCACAAATTCCGAACATCGAAGGATAAGTCCCAGAAAGGAGCTGCCCCCACCTCATACTTGTGCTGCCCTGACAGTCCCAGGGGAGCCCTACAAACTGACATCAGGAACCTGGACTGGTGAGTTTTCTTTCCCAGGGAAAAGAGCCGATGTTTGCGCCCCGAGTCCTGTGGTCCGGAGCGGGCAGCTGAGTGCAAAAAATCCGAACATCGAAGGATAAGTCCCAGACAGGAGCTGCCCCCACCTCATACTTGTGCTGCCCTGACAGTCCCAGGGGAGCCCTCCAAACTGACATCAGGAACCTGGACTGGTGAGTTTTCTTTCCCAGGGAAAAGAGCCGATGTTTGCGCTCCGAGTCCTGTGGCCCTGAGCCGGCAGCTGACTGCAAAAAATCGGAACATCGAAGGATAAGTCCCAGACAGGAGCTGCCTCCATCTCATACTTGTGCTGCCCTGAGAGTCCAAAAAGAACCCTACAAACTGACATCAGGAACCTGGACTGGTGAGTTTTCTTTCCCAGGGAAAAGAGCCGATGTTTGCGCTCCGAGTCCTGTGGCCCTGAGCCGGCAGCTGAGTGCAAGAAATCCGAACATCGAAGGATAAGTCCCAGACAGGAGCTGCCCCCATCTCATACTTGTGCTGCCCTGAGAGTCCAAAAAGGGCCCTACAAACTGACATCAGGAACCTGGACTGGTGAGTTTTCTTTCCCAGGGAAAAGAGCCGATGTTTGCGCTCCGAGTCCTGTGGTCCGGAGCGGGCAGCTGAGTGCAAAAAATCCGAACATCGAAGGATAAGTCCCAGACAGGAGCTGCCCCCACCTCATACTTGTGCTGCCCTGACAGTCCCAGGGGAGCCCTCCAAACTGACATCAGGAACCTGGACTGGTGAGTTTTCTTTCCCAGGGAAAAGAGCCGATGTTTGCGCTCTGAGTCCTGTGGCCCTGAGCCGGCAGCTGACTGCAAGAAATCCGAACATCGAAGGATAAGTCCCAGACAGGAGCTGCCCCCACCTCATACTTGTGCTGCCCTGAGAGTCCAAAAAGAGCTCTACAAACTGACATCAGGAATCTGGACTGGTGAGTTTTCTTTCCCAGGGAAAAGAGCTGATGTTTGCGCTCCGACTCCTGTGGCCCTGAGCTGGCAGCTGACCGCACAAATTCTGAACATCGAAGGATAAGTCCCAGAAAGGAGCTGCCCCCACCTCATACTTGTGCTGCCCTGACAGTCCCAGGGGAGCCCTACAAACTGACATCAGGAACCTGGACTGGTGAGTTTTCTTTCCCAGGGAAAAGAGCCGATGTTTGCGCCCCGAGTCCTGTGGCCCTGAGCGGGCAGCAGTCTGCAAAAAATCCGAACATTGAAGGATAAGTCCCAGACAGGAGCTGCCCCCACCTCATACTTGTGCTGCCCTGAGAGTCCAAAAAGAGCTCTAGAAACGGACATCAGGAACCTGGACTGGTGAGTTTTCTTTCCCAGGGAAAAGAGCCGATGTTTGCGCTCCGAGTCCTGTGGCCCTGAGGCGGCAGCTGATTGCAAAAAATCCGAACATCGAAGGATAAGTCCAAGACAGGAGCTGCCCCCTCCTCATACTTGTGCTGCCCTGAGAGTCCCAGGGGAGCCCTCCAAACTGACATCAGGAACCTGGACTGGTGAGTTTTCTTTCCCAGGGAAAAGAGCCGATGTTTGCGCTCCGAGTCCTGTGGTCCGGAGCGGGCAGCTGAGTGCAAAAAATCCGAACATCGAAGGATAAGTCCCAGACAGGATCTGCCCCCACCTCATACTTGTGCTGCCCTGACAGTCCCAGGGGAGCCCTCCAAACTGACATCAGGAACCGGGACTGGTGAGTTTTCTTTCCCAGGGAAAAGAGCCGATGTTTGCGCTCCGAGTCCTGTGGTCCGGAGCGGGCAGCTGAGTGCAAAAAATCCGAACATCGAAGGATAAGTCCCAGACAGGAGCTGCCTCCATCTCATACTTGTGCTGCCCTGAGAGTCCAAAAAGAACCCTACAAACTGACATCAGGAACCTGGACTGGTGAGTTTTCTTTCCCAGGGAAAAGAGCCGATGTTTGCGCTCCGAGTCCTGTGGCCCTGAGCCGGCAGCTGACCGCACAAATTCCGAACATCGAAGGATAAGTCCCAGACAGGAGCTGCCTCCATCTCATACTTGTGCTGCCCTGAGAGTCCAAAAAGAACCCTACAAACTGACATCAGGAACCTGGACTGGTGAGTTTTCTTTCCCATGGAAAAGAGCCGATGTTTGCGCTCCGAGTCCTATGGCCCTGAGCCGGCAGCTGACTGCAAAAAATCCTAACATCGAAGGATAAGTCCCAGACAGGAGCTGCCCCCATCTCATACTTGTGCTGCCCTGGGAGTCCAAAAAGGGCCCTACAAACTGACATCAGTAACCTGGACTGGTGAGTTTTCTTTCCCAGGGAAAAGAGCCGATGTTTGCGCTCCGAGTCCTGTGGTCCTGAGCGGGCAGCTGAGTGCAAGAAATCCAAACATCGAAGGATAAGTCCCAAACAGGAGCTGCCCCCACCTCATGCTTGTGCTACCCTGAGAGTCCCAGGGGAGCCCTCCAAACTGACATCAGGAACCTGGACTGGTGAGTTTTCTTTCCCAGGGAAAAGAGCCGATGTTTGCGCTCCGACTCTTGTGGCCGTGAGCATGCAGCTGACTGCAAAAAATCCGAACATCGAAGGATAAGTCCCAGACAGGATCTGCCCCCACCTCATACTTGTGCTGCCCTGAGAGTCCCAGGGGAGCCCTCCAAATTGACATCAGGAACCTGGACTGGTGAGTTTTCTTTCCCAGGGAAAAGAGCCGATGTTTGCGCTCCGAGTCCTGTGGCCCTGAGCCGACAGCTGACCGCACAAATTCCGAACATCGAAGGATAAGTCCCAGACAGGAGCTGCCCCCACCTCATACTTGTGCTGCCCTGAGAGTCCAAAAAGGGCCCTACAAACTGACATCAGGAACCTGGACTGGTGAGTTTTCTTTCCCAGGGAAAAGAGCCGATGTTTGCGCTCCGAGTCCTGTGGCCCTGAGCCGGCAGCTGACTGCAAAAAATCGGAACATCGAAGGATAAGTCCCAGACAGGAGCTGCCCCCTCCTCATACTTGTGCTGCCCTGAGAGTCCCAGGGGAGCCCTCCAAACTGACATAAGGAACCTGCACTGGTGAGTTTTCTTTCCCAGGGAAAAGAGCCGATGTTTGCGCTCTGAGTCCTGTGGCCCTGAGCCGGCAGCTGATCGCACAAATTCCGAACATCGAAGGATAAGTCCCAGAAAGGAGCTGCCCCCATCTCATACTTGTGCTGCCCTGAGAGTTCAAAAAGAGCTCTACAAACTGACATCAGGAACCTGGACTGGTGAGTTTTCTTTCCCAGGGAAAAGAGCCGATGTTTGCGCCCCGAGTCCTGTGGTCCTGAGCGGGCCGCAGTCTGCAAAAAATCAAAATATCGAAGGATAAGTCCCAGACAGGAGCTGCCCCCACCTCATACTTGTGCTGCCCTGACAGTCCAAAGGGAGCCCTACAAACTGACATCAGGAACCTGGACTGGTGAGTTTTCTTTCCCAGGGAAAAGAGCCGATGTTTGCGCTCCGAGTCCTGTGGCCCTGAGCCGGCAGCTGAGTGCAAAAAATCCGAACATCGAAGGATAAGTCCCAGACAGGAGCTGCCCCCTCCTCATACTTGTGCTGCCCTGACAGTCCCAGGGGAGCCCTACAAACTGACATCAGGAACCTGGACTGGTGAGTTTTCTTTCCCAGGGAAAAGAGCCGATGTTTGCGCTCCGAGTCCTGTGGCCCTGAGCCGGCAGATGACTGCAAAAAATCCGAACATCGAAGGATATGTCCCAGAGAGGAGCTGCCCCCACCTCATACTTGTGCTGCCCTGACAGTCCCAGGGGAGCCCTAAAAACTGACATCAGGAACCTGGACTGGTGAGTTTTCTTTCCCAGGGAAAAGAGCCGATGTTTGCGCTCCGAGTCCTGTGGCCCTGATCCGGCAGATGACTGCAAAAAATCCGAACATCGAAGGATAAGTCCCAGAGAGGAGCTGCCCCCACCTCATACTTGTGCTGCCCTGACAGTCCCAGGGGAGCCCTACAAACTGACATCAGGAACCTGGACTGGTGAGTTTTCTTTCCCAGGGAAACGAGCCAATGTTTGCGCTCCGAGTCCTGTGGCCGTGAGCCGGCAGCTGACTGCACAAATTCCGAACATCGAAGGATAAGTCCCAGACAGGAGCTGCCCCCACCTCATACTTGTGCTGCCCTGAGAGTCCAAAAAGAGCTCTACAAACTGACATCAGGAACCTGGACTGGTGAGTTTTCTTTCCCAGGGAAAAGAGCCGATGTTTGTGCTCCGAGTCCTGTGGCCCTGAGCCGGCAGCTGAGTGCAAGAAATCCGAACATCGAAGGATAAGTCCCAGACAGGAGCTGCCCCCATCTCATACTTGTGCTGCCCTGAGAGTCCAAAAAGGGCCCTACAAACTGACATCAGGAACCTGGACTGGTGAGTTTTCTTTCCCAGGGAAAAGAGCCGATGTTTGCGCTCCGAGTCCTGTGGTCCTGAGCGGGCAGCTGAGTGCAAGAAATCCAAACATCGAAGGATAAGTCCCAGACAGGAGCTGCCCCCACCTCATACTTGTGCTGCCCTGACAGTCCCAGGGGAGCCCTACAAACTGACATCAGGAACCTGGACTGGTGAGTTTTCTTTCCCAGGGAAAAGAGCCGATGTTTGCGCTCCGAGTCCTGTGGCCCTGAGCCGGCAGCTGACTGCAAAAAATCCGAACATCGAAGGATAAGTCCCAGACAGGAGCTGCCCCCACCTCATACTTGTGCTGCCCTGAGAGTCCAAAAAGAGCCCTACAAACTGACATCAGGAACCTGGACTGGTGAGTTTTCTTTCCCAGGGAAAAGAGCCGATGTTTGCGCCCCGAGTCCTGTGGCCCTGAGCCGGCAGCTGACCGCACAAATTCCGAACATCGAAGGATAAGTCCCAGAAAGGAGCTGCCCCCACCTCATACTTGTGCTGCCCTGACAGTCTCAGGGGAGCCCTCCAAACTGACATCAGGAACCGGGACTGGTGAGTTTTCTTTCCGAGGGAAAAGAGCCGATGTTTGCGCTCCGAGTCCTGTGGCCCTGAGCCGGCAGCTGACTGCACAAATTCCGAACATCGAAGGATAAGTCCCAGACAGGAGCTGCCTCCATCTCATACTTGGGCTGCCCTGAGAGTTCAAAAAGAACCCTACAAACTGACATCAGGAACCTGGACTGGTGAGTTTTCTTTCCCAGGGAAAAGAGCCGATGTTTGCGCTCCGAGTCCTGTGGTCCTGAGCGGGCAGCTGAGTGCAAGAAATCCAAACATCGAAGGATAAGTCCCAGACAGGAGCTGCCCCCACCTCATACTTGTGCTGCCCTGACAGTCCCAGGGGAGCCCTACAAACTGACATCAGGAACCTGGACTGGTGAGTTTTCTTTCCCAGGGAAAAGAGCCGATGTTTGCGCTCCGAGTCCTGTGGCCCTGAGCCGGCAGCTGACTGCAAAAAATCCGAACATCGAAGGATAAGTCCCAGACAGGAGCTGCCCCCACCTCATACTTGTGCTGCCCTGAGAGTCCAAAAAGAGCCCTACAAACTGACATCAGGAACCTGGACTGGTGAGTTTTCTTTCCCAGGGAAAAGAGCCGATGTTTGCGCCCCGAGTCCTGTGGCCCTGAGCCGGCAGCTGACCGCACAAATTCCGAACATCGAAGGATAAGTCCCAGAAAGGAGCTGCCCCCACCTCATACTTGTGCTGCCCTGACAGTCTCAGGGGAGCCCTCCAAACTGACATCAGGAACCGGGACTGGTGAGTTTTCTTTCCGAGGGAAAAGAGCCGATGTTTGCGCTCCGACTCCTGTGGCCCTGAGCCGGCAGCTGGCCGCACAAATTCCGAACATCGAAGGATAAGTCCCAGAAAGGAGCTGCCCCCACCTCATACTTGTGCTGCCCTGACAGTCCCAGGGGAGCCCTACAAACTGACATCAGGAACCTGGACTGGTGAGTTTTCTTTCCCAGGGAAAAGAGCCGATGTTTGCGCCCCGAGTCCTGTGGTCCGGAGCGGGCAGCTGAGTGCAAAAAATCCGAACATCGAAGGATAAGTCCCAGACAGGAGCTGCCCCCACCTCATACTTGTGCTGCCCTGACAGTCCCAGGGGAGCCCTACAAACTGACATCAGGAACCTGGACTGGTGAGTTTTCTTTCCCAGGGAAAAGAGCCGATGTTTGTGCTCCGACTCCTGTGGCCCTGAGCCGGCAGCTGATTGCAAAAAATCGGAACATCGAAGGATAAGTCCCAGACAGGAGCTGCCTCCATCTCATACTTGTGCTGCCCTGAGAGTCCAAAAAGAACCCTACAAACTGACATCAGGAACCTGGACTGGTGAGTTTTCTTTCCCAGGGAAAAGAGCCGATGTTTGCGCTCCGAGTCCTGTGGCCCTGAGCCGGCAGCTGAGTGCAAGAAATCCGAACATCGAAGGATAAGTCCCAGACAGGAGCTGCCCCCATCTCATACTTGTGCTGCCCTGAGAGTCCAAAAAGGGCCCTACAAACTGACATCAGGAACCTGGACTGGTGAGTTTTCTTTCCCAGGGAAAAGAGCCGATGTTTGCGCTCCGAGTCCTGTGGTCCTGAACGGGCAGCTGAGTGCAAGAAATCCAAACATCGAAGGATAAGTCCCAGACAGGAGCTGCCCCCACCTCATACTTGTGCTGCCCTGACAGTCCCAGGGGAGCCCTACAAACTGACATCAGGAACCTGGACTGGTGAGTTTTCTTTCCCAGGGAAAAGAGCCAATGTTTGCGCTCCGAGTCCTGTGGCCCTGAGCCGGCAGCTGACCTCACAAATTCCGAACATCGAAGGATAAGTCCCAGAAAGGAGCTGCCCCCACCTCATACTTGTGCTGCCCTGACAGTCCCAGGGGAGCCCTACAAACTGACATCAGGAACCTGGACTGGTGAGTTTTCTTTCCCAGGGAAAAGTGCTGATGTTAGCGCTCCGACTCCTGTGGCCCTGAGCCGGCAGCTGACCGCAAAAAATCCGAACATCGAAGGATAAGTCCCAGACAGGAGCTGCCCCCACATCATACTTGTGCTGCCCTGAGAGTCCAAAAAGAGCTCTACAAACTGACATCAGGAATCTGGACTGGTGAGTTTTCTTTCCCAGGGAAAAGAGCTGATGTTTGCGCTCCGACTCCTGTGGCCCTGAGCTGGCAGCTGACCGCACAAATTCTGAACATCGAAGGATAAGTCCCAGAAAGGAGCTGCCCCCACCTCATACTTGTGCTGCCCTGACAGTCCCAGGGGAGCCCTACAAACTGACATCAGGAACCTGGACTGGTGAGTTTTCTTTCCCAGGGAAAAGAGCCGATGTTTGCGCTCCGAGTCCTGTGGCCCTGAGCGGGCAGCTGACCGCACAAATTCCGAACATCGAAGGATAAGTCCCAGAAAGGAGCTGCCCCCATCTCATACTTGTGCTGCCCTGACAGTCCCAGGGGAGCCCTACAAACTGACATCAGGAACCTGGACTGGTGAGTTTTCTTTCCCAGGGAAAAGAGCCGATGTTTGCGCCCCGAGTCCTGTGGCCGTGAGCCGGCAGCTGACCGCACAAATTCCGAACATCGAAGGATAAGTCCCAGAAAGGAGCTGCCCCCACCTCATACTTGTGCTGCCCTGACAGTCCCAGGGGAGCCCTACAAACTGACATCAGGAACCTGGACTGGTGAGTTTTCTTTCCCAGGGAAAAGAGCCGATGTTTGCGCTCCGACTCCTGTGGCCCTGAGCGGGCAGCAGTCTGCAAAAAATCCGAACATTGAAGGATAAGTCCCAGACAGGAGCTGCCCCCACCTCATACTTGTGCTGCCCTGAGAGTCCAAAAAGAGCTCTAGAAACGGACATCAGGAACCTGGACTGGTGAGTTTTCTTTCCCAGGGAAAAGAGCCGATGTTTGCGCTCCGAGTCCTGTGGCCCTGAGGCGGCAGCTGATTGCAAAAAATCCGAACATCGAAGGATAAGTCCAAGACAGGAGCTGCCCCCTCCTCATACTTGTGCTGCCCTGAGAGTCCCAGGGGAGCCCTCCAAACTGACATCAGGAACCTGGACTGGTGAGTTTTCTTTCCCAGGGAAAAGAGCCGATGTTTGCGCTCCGAGTCCTGTGGCCCTGAGCCGGCAGCTGACCGCACAAATTCCGAACATCGAAGGATAAGTCCCAGAAAGGAGCTGCCCCCACCTCATACTTACTGCCCTGACAGTCCCAGGGGAACCCTACAAACTGACATCAGGAACCTGGACTGGTGAGTTTTCTTTCCCAGGGAAAAGAGCCGATGTTTGCGCTCCGAGTCCTATGGCCCTGAGCCGGCAGCTGACTGCAAAAAATCCGAACATCGAAGGATAATTCCCAGACAGGAGCTGCCCCCATCTCATACTTGTGCTGCCCTGAGAGTCCAAAAAGTGCCCTACAAACTGACATCAGGAACCTGGACTGGTGAGTTTTCTTTCCCAGGGAAAAGAGCCGATGTTTGCGCTCCGAGTCCAGTGGCCCTGAGGCGGAAGCTGACTGCAAAAAATCCGAACATCGAAGGCTAAGTCCCAGACAGGAGCTGCCCCCACCTCATACTTGTGCTGCCCTGACAGTCCCAGGGGAGCCCTACAAACTGACATCAGGAACCTGGACTGGTGAGTTTTCTTTCCCAGGGAAAAGAGCCAATGTTTGCGCTCCGAGTCCTGTGGCCCTGAGCCGGCAGCTGACCTCACAAATTCCGAACATCGTAGGATAAGTCCCAGAAAGGAGCTGCCCCCACCTCATACTTGTGCTGCCCTGACAGTCCCACGGGAGCCCTACAAACTGACATCAGGAACCTGGACTGGTGAGTTTTCTTTCCCAGGGAAAAGAGCCGATGTTTGCGCTCCGAGTCCTGTGGCCCTGAGGCGGCAGCTGATTGCAAACAATCCGAACATCGAAGGATAAGTCCAAGACAGGAGCTGCCCCCTCCTCATACTTGTGCTGCCCTGACAGTCCCAGGGGAGCCCTCCAAACTGACATCAGGAACCTGGATGGTGAGTTTTCTTTCCCAGGGAAAAGAGCCGATGTTTGCGCTCCGAGTCCTGTGGTCCGGAGCGGGCAGCTGAGTGCAAAAAATCCGAACATCGAAGGATAAGTCCCAGACAGGAACTGCCCCCACCTCATACTTGTGCTGCCCTGACAGTCCCAGGGGAGCCCTCCAAACTGACATCAGGAACCTGGACTGGTGAGTTTTCTTTCCCAGGGAAAAGAGCCGATGTTTGCGCTCCGAGTCCTGTGGCCCTGAGCCGGCAGCTGACTGCAAAAAATCCGAACATCGAAGGATAATTCCCAGACAGGAGCTGCCTCCATCTCATACTTGTGCTGCCCTGAGAGTCCAAAAAGAACTCTACAAACTGACATCAGGAACCTGGACTGGTGAGTTTTCTTTCCCAGGGAAAAGAGCCAATGTTTGTGCTCCGAGTCCTGTGGCCCTGAGCCGGCAGCTGAGTGCAAGAAATCCGAACATCGAAGGATAAGTCCCAGACAGGAGCTGCCCCCATCTCATACTTGTGCTGCCCTGAGAGTCCAAAAAGGGCCCTACAAACTGACATCAGGAACCTGGACTGGTGAGTTTTCTTTCCCAGGGAAAAGAGCCGATGTTTGCGCTCCGAGTCCTGTGGTCCTGAGCGGGCAGCTGAGTGCAAGAAATTCAAACATCGAAGGATAAGTCCCAGACAGGAGCTGCCCCCACCTCATACTTGTGCTGCCCTGACAGTCCCAGGGGAGCCCTACAAACTGACATCAGGAACCTGGACTGGTGAGTTTTCTTTCCCAGGGAAAAGAGCCAATGTTTGCGCTCCGAATCCTGTGGCCCTGAGCCGGCAGCTGACTGCACAAATTCCGAACATCGAAGGATAAGTCCCAGACAGGAGCTGCCTCCATCTCATACTTGGGCTGCACTGAGAGTTCAAAAAGAACCCTACAAACTGACATCAGGAACCTGGACTGGTGAGTTTTCTTTCCCAGGGAAAAGAGCCGATGTTTGCGCTCCGAGTCCTGTGGTCCTGAGCGGGCAGCTGAGTGCAAGAAATCCAAACATCGAAGGATAAGTCCCAGAAAGGAGCTGCCCCCACCTCATACTTGTGCTGCCCTGACAGTCCCAGGGGAGCCCTACAAACTGACATCAGGAACCTGGACTGGTGAGTTTTCTTTCCCAGGGAAAAGAGCCGATGTTTGTGCTCCGAGTCCTGTGGCCCTGAGCCGGCAGCTGACTGCAAAAAATCCGAACATCGAAGGATAAGTCCCAGACAGGAGCTGCCCCCACCTCATACTTGTGCTGCCCTGAGAGTCCAAAAAGAGCTCTACAAACTGACATCAGGAACCTGGACTGGTGAGTTTTCTTTCCGAGGGAAAAGAGCCGATGTTTGCGCTCCGACTCCTGTGGCACTGAGCGGGCAGCTGACCGCAGAAATTCCGAACATCGAAGGATAAGTCCCAGAAAGGAGCTACCCCCACCTCATACTTGTGCTGCCCTGACAGTCCCAGGGGAGCCCTACAAACTGACATCAGGAACCTGGACTGGTGAGTTTTCTTTCCCAGGGAAAAGAGCCGATGTTTGCGCTCCGAGTCCTGTGGCCCTGAGCCGGCAGCTGACTGCACAAATTCCGAACATCGAAGGATAAGTCCCAGACAGGAGCTGCCTCCATCTCATACTTGGGCTGCCCTGAGAGTTCAAAAAGAACCCTACAAACTGACATCAGGAACCTGGACTGGTGAGTTTTCTTTCCCAGGGAAAAGAGCCGATGTTTGCGCCCCGAGTCCTGTAGTCCGGAGCGGGCAGCTGAGTGCAAAAAATCCGAACATCGAAGGATAAGTCCCAGACAGGAGCTGCCCCCACCTCATACTTGTGCTGCCCTGACAGTCCCAGGGGAGCCCTCCAAACTGACATCAGGAACCTGGACTGGTGAGTTTTCTTTCCCAGGGAAAAGAGCCGATGTTTGCGCTCCGAGTCCTGTGGCCCTGAGCCGGCAGCTGACTGCAAAAAATCGGAACATCGAAGGATAAGTCCCAGACAGGAGCTGCCTCCATCTCATACTTGTGCTTCCCTGAGAGTCCAAAAAGAACCCTACAAACTGACATCAGGAACCGGGACTGGTGAGTTTTCTTTCCCAGGGAAAAGAGCCGATGTTTGCGCTCCGAGTCCTGTGGCCCTGAGCCGGCAGCTGAGTGCAAGAAATCCGAACATCGAAGGATAAGTCCCAGACAGGAGCTGCCCCCATCTCATACTTGTGCTGCCCTGAGAGTCCAAAAAGGGCCCTACAAACTGACATCAGGAACCTGGACTGGTGAGTTTTCTTTCCCAGGGAAAAGAGCCGATGTTTGCGCTCCGAGTCCTGTGGTCCTGAACGGGCAGCTGAGTGCAAGAAATCCAAACATCGAAGGATAAGTCCCAGACAGGAGCTGCCCCCACCTCATACTTGTGCTGCCCTGAGAGTCCCAGGGGAGCCCTACAAACTGACATCAGGAACCTGGACTGGTGAGTTTTCTTTCCCAGGGAAAAGAGCCAATGTTTGCGCTCCGAGTCCTGTGGCCCTGAGGCGGCAGCTGACTTCAAAAAATCCGAACATCGAAGGATAAGTCCAAGACAGGAGCTGCCCCCTCCTCATACTTGTGCTGCCCTGAGAGTCCCAGGGGAGCCCTCCAAACTGACATCAGGAACCTGGACTGGTGAGTTTTCTTTCCCAGGGAAAAGAGCCGATGTTTGCGCTCCGAGTCCTGTGGTCCGGAGCGGGCAGCTGAGTGCAAAAAATCCGAACATTGAAGGATAAGTCCCAGACAGGAGCTGCCCCCATCTCATACTTGTGCTGCCCTGAGAGTCCAAAAAGGGCCCTACAAACTGACATCAGGAACCTGGACTGGTGAGTTTTCTTTCCCAGGGAAAAGAGACGATGTTTGCGCTCCGAGTCCTGTGTCCCTGAGCGGGCAGCTGACCGCACAAATTCCGAACATCGAAGGATAAGTCCCAGACAGGAGCTGCCCCCATCTCATACTTGTGCTGCCCTGAGAGTCCAAAAAGAGCTCTACAAACTGACATCAGGAACCTGGACTGGTGAGTTTTCTTTCCCAGGGAAAAGAGCCGATGTTTGCGCCCCGAGTCCTGTGGCCCTGAGCCGGCAGCTGACCGCACAAATTCCGAACATCGAAGGATAAGTCCCAGAAAGGAGCTGCCCCCACCTCATACTTGTGCTGCCCTGAGAGTCCAAAAAGGGCCCTACAAACTGACATCAGGAACCTGGACTGGTGAGTTTTCTTTCCCAGGGAAAAGAGCCGATGTTTGCGCTCCGAGTCCTGTGGTCCTGAACGGGGAGCTGAGTGCAAGAAATCCAAACATCGAAGGATAAGTCCCAGACAGGAGCTGCCCCCACCTCATACTTGTGCTGCCCTGACAGTCCCAGGGGAGCCCTACAAACTGACATCAGGAACCTGGACTGGTGAGTTTTCTTTCCCAGGGAAAAGAGCCGATGTTTGCGCTCCGAGTCCTGTGGCCCTGAGCCGGCAGCTGACTGCAAAAAATCCGAACATCGAAGGATAAGTCCCAGACAGGAGCTGCCCCCACCTCATACTTGTGCTGCCCTGAGAGTCCAAAAAGAGCTCTACAAACTGACATCAGGAACCTGGACTGGTGAGTTTTCTTTCCCAGGGAAAAGAGCCGATGTTTGCGCCCCGAGTCCTGTGGCCCTAATCCGGCGGCTGACCGCACAAATTCCGAACATCGAAGGATAAGTCCCAGAAAGGAGCTGCCCCCACCTCATACTTGTGCTACCCTGACAGTCCCAGGGGAGCCCTAAAAACTGACATCAGGAACCTGGACTGGTGAGTTTTCTTTCCCAGGGAAAAAAGCCGATGTTTGCGCTCCGAGTCCTGTGGCCCTGAGCGGGCAGCTGACCGCACAAATTCCGAACATCGAAGGATAAGTCCCAGAAAGGAGCTGCCCCCATCTCATACTTGTGCTGCCCTGACAGTCCCAGGGGAGCCCTACAAACTGACATCAGGAACCTGGACTGGTGAGTTTTCTTTCCCAGGGAAAAGAGCCGATGTTTGCGCTCCGAGTCCTGTGGCCCTGAGGCGGCAGCTGATTGCAAAAAATCCGAACATCGAAGGATAAGTCCAAGACAGGAGCTGCCCCCTCCTCATACTTGTGCTGCCCTGAGACTCCCAGGGGAGCCCTCCAAACTGACATCAGGAACCTGGACTGGTGAGTTTTCTTTCCCAGGGAAAAGAGCCGATGTTTGCGCTCTGAGTCCTGTGGTCCGGAGCGGGCAGCTGAGTGCAAAAAATCCGAACATCGAAGGATAAGTCCCAGACAGGAGCTGCCCCCACCTCATACTTGTGCTGCCCTGACAGTCCCAGGGGAGCCCTCCAAACTGATATAAGGAACCTGGACTGGTGAGTTTTCTTTCCCAGGGAAAAGAGCCGATGTTTGCGCTCCGAGTCCTGTGGCCCTGAGCCGGCAGCTGACTGCAAAAAATCCGAACATCGAAGGATAATTCCCAGACAGGAGCTGCCTCCATCTCATACTTGTGCTGCCCTGAGAGTCCAAAAAGAACTCTACAAACTGACATCAGGAACCTGGACTGGTGAGTTTTCTTTCCCAGGGAAAAGAGCCGATGTTTGCGCTCCGAGTCCTGTGGCCCTGAGCCGGCAGCTGAGTGCAAGAAATCCGAACATCGAAGGATAAGTCCCAGACAGGAGCTGCCCCCATATCATACTTGTGCTGCCCTGAGAGTCCAAAAAGGGCCGTACAAACTGACATCAGGAACCTGGACTGGTGAGTTTTCTTTCCCAGGGAAAAGAGCCGATGTTTGCGCTCCGAGTCCTGTGGTCCTGAGCGGGCAGCTGAGTGCAAGAAATTCAAACATCGAAGGATAAGTCCCAGACAGGAGCTGCCCCCACCTCATACTTGTGCTGCCCTGACAGTCCCAGGGGAGCCCTACAAACTGACATCAGGAACCTGGACTGGTGAGTTTTCTTTCCCAGGGAAAAGAGCCAATGTTTGCGCTCCGAGTCCTGTGGCCCTGAGCCGGCAGCTGACTGCACAAATTCCGAACATCGAACGATAAGTCCCAGACAGGAGCTGTCTCCATCTCATACTTGGGCTGCCCTGAGAGTTCAAAAAGAACCCTACAAACTGACATCAGGAACCTGGACTGGTGAGTTTTCTTTCCCAGGGAAAAGAGCCGATGTTTGCGCTCCGAGTCCTGTGGTCCTGAGCGGGCAGCTGAGTGCAAGAAATCCAAATATCGAAGGATAAGTCCCAGACAGGAGCTGCCCCCACCTCATACTTGTGCTGCCCTGACAGTCCCAGGGGAGCCCTACAAACTGACATCAGGAACCTGGACTGGTGAGTTTTCTTTCCCAGGGAAAAGAGCCGATGTTTGCGCTCCGAGTCCTGTGGCCCTGAGCCGGCAGCTGACTGCAAAAAATCCGAACATCGAAGGATAAGTCCCAGACAGGAGCTGCCCCCACCTCATACTTGTGCTGCCCTGAGAGTCCAAAAAGAGCTCTACAAACTGAAATCAGGAACCTGGACTGGTGAGTTTTCTTTCCCAGGGAAAAGAGCCGATGTTTGCGCCCCGAGTCCTGTGGCCCTGAGCCGGCAGCTGACCGCACAAATTCCGAACATCGAAGGATAAGTCCCAGAAAGGAGCTGCCCCCACCTCATACTTGTGCTGCCCTGACAGTCCCAGGGGAGCCCTACAAACTGACATCAGGAACCTGGACTGGTGAGTTTTCTTTCCCAGGGAAAAGAGCCGATGTTTGCGCCCCGAGTCCTGTGGTCCGGAGCGGGCAGCTGAGTGCAAAAAATCCGAACATCGAAGGATAAGTCCCAGACAGGAGCTGCCCCCACCTCATACTTGTGCTGCCCTGACAGTCCCAGGGGAGCCCTCCAAACTGACATCAGGAACCTGGACTGGTGAGTTTTCTTTCCCAGGGAAAAGAGCCGATGTTTGCGCTCCGAGTCCTGGGGCCCTGAGCCGGCAGCTGACTGCAAAAAATCGGAACATCGAAGGATAAGTCCCAGACAGGAGCTGCCTCCATCTCATACTTGTGCTGCCCTGAGAGTCCAAAAAGAACCCTACAAACTGACATCAGGAACCTGGACTGGTGAGTTTTCTTTCCCAGGGAAAAGAGCCGATGTTTGCGCTCCGAGTCCTGTGGCCCTGAGCCGGCAGCTGAGTGCAAGAAATCCGAACATCGAAGGATAAGTCCCAGACAGGAGCTGCCCCCATCTCATACTTGTGCTGCCCTGAGAGTCCAAAAAGGGCCCTACAAACTGACATCAGGAACCTGGACTGGTGAGTTTTCTTTCCCAGGGAAAAGAGCTGATGTTTGCGCTCCGAGTCCTGTGGTCCGGAGCGGGCAGCTGAGTGCAAAAAATCCGAACATCGAAGGATAAGTCCCAGACAGGAGCTGCCCCCACCTCATACTTGTGCTGCCCTGACAGTCCCAGGGGAGCCCTCCAAACTGACATCAGGAACCTGGACTGGTGAGTTTTCTTTCCCAGGGAAAAGAGCCGATGTTTGCGCTCTGAGTCCTGTGGCCCTGAGCCGGCAGCTGACTGCAAGAAATCCGAACATCGAAGGATAAGTCCCAGACAGGAGCTGCCCCCACCTCATACTTGTGCTGCCCTGAGAGTCCAAAAAGAGCTCTACAAACTGACATCAGGAATCTGGACTGGTGAGTTTTCTTTCCCAGGGAAAAGAGCTGATGTTTGCGCTCCGACTCCTGTGGCCCTGAGCTGGCAGCTGACCGCACAAATTCTGAACATCGAAGGATAAGTCCCAGAAAGGAGCTGCCCCCACCTCATACTTGTGCTGCCCTGACAGTCCCAGGGGAGCCCTACAAACTGACATCAGGAACCTGGACTGGTGAGTTTTCTTTCCCAGGGAAAAGAGCCGATGTTTGCGCCCCGAGTCCTGTGGCCCTGAGCGGGCAGCAGTCTGCAAAAAATCCGAACATTGAAGGATAAGTCCCAGACAGGAGCTGCCCCCACCTCATACTTGTGCTGCCCTGAGAGTCCAAAAAGAGCTCTAGAAACGGACATCAGGAACCTGGACTGGTGAGTTTTCTTTCCCAGGGAAAAGAGCCGATGTTTGCGCTCCGAGTCCTGTGGCCCTGAGGCGGCAGCTGATTGCAAAAAATCCGAACATCGAAGGATAAGTCCAAGACAGGAGCTGCCCCCTCCTCATACTTGTGCTGCCCTGAGAGTCCCAGGGGAGCCCTCCAAACTGACATCAGGAACCTGGACTGGTGAGTTTTCTTTCCCAGGGAAAAGAGCCGATGTTTGCGCTCCGAGTCCTGTGGTCCGGAGCGGGCAGCTGAGTGCAAAAAATCCGAACATCGAAGGATAAGTCCCAGACAGGATCTGCCCCCACCTCATACTTGTGCTGCCCTGACAGTCCCAGGGGAGCCCTCCAAACTGACATCAGGAACCGGGACTGGTGAGTTTTCTTTCCCAGGGAAAAGAGCCGATGTTTGCGCTCCGAGTCCTGTGGTCCGGAGCGGGCAGCTGAGTGCAAAAAATCCGAACATCGAAGGATAAGTCCCAGACAGGAGCTGCCTCCATCTCATACTTGTGCTGCCCTGAGAGTCCAAAAAGAACCCTACAAACTGACATCAGGAACCTGGACTGGTGAGTTTTCTTTCCCAGGGAAAAGAGCCGATGTTTGCGCTCCGAGTCCTGTGGCCCTGAGCCGGCAGCTGACCGCACAAATTCCGAACATCGAAGGATAAGTCCCAGACAGGAGCTGCCTCCATCTCATACTTGTGCTGCCCTGAGAGTCCAAAAAGAACCCTACAAACTGACATCAGGAACCTGGACTGGTGAGTTTTCTTTCCCATGGAAAAGAGCCGATGTTTGCGCTCCGAGTCCTATGGCCCTGAGCCGGCAGCTGACTGCAAAAAATCCTAACATCGAAGGATAAGTCCCAGACAGGAGCTGCCCCCATCTCATACTTGTGCTGCCCTGAGAGTCCAAAAAGGGCCCTACAAACTGACATCAGTAACCTGGACTGGTGAGTTTTCTTTCCCAGGGAAAAGAGCCGATGTTTGCGCTCCGAGTCCTGTGGTCCTGAGCGGGCAGCTGAGTGCAAGAAATCCAAACATCGAAGGATAAGTCCCAAACAGGAGCTGCCCCCACCTCATGCTTGTGCTACCCTGAGAGTCCCAGGGGAGCCCTCCAAACTGACATCAGGAACCTGGACTGGTGAGTTTTCTTTCCCAGGGAAAAGAGCCGATGTTTGCGCTCCGACTCTTGTGGCCGTGAGCATGCAGCTGACTGCAAAAAATCCGAACATCGAAGGATAAGTCCCAGACAGGATCTGCCCCCACCTCATACTTGTGCTGCCCTGAGAGTCCCAGGGGAGCCCTCCAAACTGACATCAGGAACCTGGACTGGTGAGTTTTCTTTCCCAGGGAAAAGAGCCGATGTTTGCGCTCCGAGTCCTGTGGCCCTGAGCCGACAGCTGACCGCACAAATTCCGAACATCGAAGGATAAGTCCCAGACAGGAGCTGCCCCCACCTCATACTTGTGCTGCCCTGAGAGTCCAAAAAGGGCCCTACAAACTGACATCAGGAACCTGGACTGGTGAGTTTTCTTTCCCAGGGAAAAGAGCCGATGTTTGCGCCCCGAGTCCTGTGGCCCTAATCCGGCGGCTGACCGCACAAATTCCGAACATCGAAGGATAAGTCCCAGAAAGGAGCTGCCCCCACCTCATACTTGTGCTACCCTGACAGTCCCAGGGGAGCCCTAAAAACTGACATCAGGAACCTGGACTGGTGAGTTTTCTTTCCCAGGGAAAAAAGCCGATGTTTGCGCTCCGAGTCCTGTGGCCCTGAGCGGGCAGCTGACCGCACAAATTCCGAACATCGAAGGATAAGTCCCAGAAAGGAGCTGCCCCCATCTCATACTTGTGCTGCCCTGACAGTCCCAGGGGAGCCCTACAAACTGACATCAGGAACCTGGACTGGTGAGTTTTCTTTCCCAGGGAAAAGAGCCGATGTTTGCGCTCCGAGTCCTGTGGCCCTGAGGCGGCAGCTGATTGCAAAAAATCCGAACATCGAAGGATAAGTCCAAGACAGGAGCTGCCCCCTCCTCATACTTGTGCTGCCCTGAGACTCCCAGGGGAGCCCTCCAAACTGACATCAGGAACCTGGACTGGTGAGTTTTCTTTCCCAGGGAAAAGAGCCGATGTTTGCGCTCTGAGTCCTGTGGTCCGGAGCGGGCAGCTGAGTGCAAAAAATCCGAACATCGAAGGATAAGTCCCAGACAGGAGCTGCCCCCACCTCATACTTGTGCTGCCCTGACAGTCCCAGGGGAGCCCTCCAAACTGATATCAGGAACCTGGACTGGTGAGTTTTCTTTCCCAGGGAAAAGAGCCGATGTTTGCGCTCCGAGTCCTGTGGCCCTGAGCCGGCAGCTGACTGCAAAAAATCCGAACATCGAAGGATAATTCCCAGACAGGAGCTGCCTCCATCTCATACTTGTGCTGCCCTGAGAGTCCAAAAAGAACTCTACAAACTGACATCAGGAACCTGGACTGGTGAGTTTTCTTTCCCAGGGAAAAGAGCCGATGTTTGCGCTCCGAGTCCTGTGGTCCGGAGCGGGCAGCTGAGTGCAAGAAATCCGAACATCGAAGGATAAGTCCCAGACAGGAGCTGCCCCCATATCATACTTGTGCTGCCCTGAGAGTCCAAAAAGGGCCGTACAAACTGACATCAGGAACCTGGACTGGTGAGTTTTCTTTCCCAGGGAAAAGAGCCGATGTTTGCGCTCCGAGTCCTGTGGTCCTGAGCGGGCAGCTGAGTGCAAGAAATTCAAACATCGAAGGATAAGTCCCAGACAGGAGCTGCCCCCACCTCATACTTGTGCTGCCCTGACAGTCCCAGGGGAGCCCTACAAACTGACATCAGGAACCTGGACTGGTGAGTTTTCTTTCCCAGGGAAAAGAGCCAATGTTTGCGCTCCGAGTCCTGTGGCCCTGAGCCGGCAGCTGACTGCACAAATTCCGAACATCGAACGATAAGTCCCAGACAGGAGCTGTCTCCATCTCATACTTGGGCTGCCCTGAGAGTTCAAAAAGAACCCTACAAACTGACATCAGGAACCTGGACTGGTGAGTTTTCTTTCCCAGGGAAAAGAGCCGATGTTTGCGCTCCGAGTCCTGTGGTCCTGAGCGGGCAGCTGAGTGCAAGAAATCCAAATATCGAAGGATAAGTCCCAGACAGGAGCTGCCCCCACCTCATACTTGTGCTGCCCTGACAGTCCCAGGGGAGCCCTACAAACTGACATCAGGAACCTGGACTGGTGAGTTTTCTTTCCCAGGGAAAAGAGCCGATGTTTGCGCTCCGAGTCCTGTGGCCCTGAGCCGGCAGCTGACTGCAAAAAATCCGAACATCGAAGGATAAGTCCCAGACAGGAGCTGCCCCCACCTCATACTTGTGCTGCCCTGAGAGTCCAAAAAGAGCTCTACAAACTGAAATCAGGAACCTGGACTGGTGAGTTTTCTTTCCCAGGGAAAAGAGCCGATGTTTGCGCCCCGAGTCCTGTGGCCCTGAGCCGGCAGCTGACCGCACAAATTCCGAACATCGAAGGATAAGTCCCAGAAAGGAGCTGCCCCCACCTCATACTTGTGCTGCCCTGACAGTCCCAGGGGAGCCCTACAAACTGACATCAGGAACCTGGACTGGTGAGTTTTCTTTCCCAGGGAAAAGAGCCGATGTTTGCGCCCCGAGTCCTGTGGTCCGGAGCGGGCAGCTGAGTGCAAAAAATCCGAACATCGAAGGATAAGTCCCAGACAGGAGCTGCCCCCACCTCATACTTGTGCTGCCCTGACAGTCCCAGGGGAGCCCTCCAAACTGACATCAGGAACCTGGACTGGTGAGTTTTCTTTCCCAGGGAAAAGAGCCGATGTTTGCGCTCCGAGTCCTGGGGCCCTGAGCCGGCAGCTGACTGCAAAAAATCGGAACATCGAAGGATAAGTCCCAGACAGGAGCTGCCTCCATCTCATACTTGTGCTGCCCTGAGAGTCCAAAAAGAACCCTACAAACTGACATCAGGAACCTGGACTGGTGAGTTTTCTTTCCCAGGGAAAAGAGCCGATGTTTGCGCTCCGAGTCCTGTGGCCCTGAGCCGGCAGCTGAGTGCAAGAAATCCGAACATCGAAGGATAAGTCCCAGACAGGAGCTGCCCCCATCTCATACTTGTGCTGCCCTGAGAGTCCAAAAAGGGCCCTACAAACTGACATCAGGAACCTGGACTGGTGAGTTTTCTTTCCCAGGGAAAAGAGCCGATGTTTGCGCTCCGAGTCCTGTGGTCCGGAGCGGGCAGCTGAGTGCAAAAAATCCGAACATCGAAGGATAAGTCCCAGACAGGAGCTGCCCCCACCTCATACTTGTGCTGCCCTGACAGTCCCAGGGGAGCCCTCCAAACTGACATCAGGAACCTGGACTGGTGAGTTTTCTTTCCCAGGGAAAAGAGCCGATGTTTGCGCTCTGAGTCCTGTGGCCCTGAGCCGGCAGCTGACTGCAAGAAATCCGAACATCGAAGGATAAGTCCCAGACAGGAGCTGCCCCCACCTCATACTTGTGCTGCCCTGAGAGTCCAAAAAGAGCTCTACAAACTGACATCAGGAATCTGGACTGGTGAGTTTTCTTTCCCAGGGAAAAGAGCTGATGTTTGCGCTCCGACTCCTGTGGCCCTGAGCTGGCAGCTGACCGCACAAATTCTGAACATCGAAGGATAAGTCCCAGAAAGGAGCTGCCCCCACCTCATACTTGTGCTGCCCTGACAGTCCCAGGGGAGCCCTACAAACTGACATCAGGAACCTGGACTGGTGAGTTTTCTTTCCCAGGGAAAAGAGCCGATGTTTGCGCCCCGAGTCCTGTGGCCCTGAGCGGGCAGCAGTCTGCAAAAAATCCGAACATTGAAGGATAAGTCCCAGACAGGAGCTGCCCCCACCTCATACTTGTGCTGCCCTGAGAGTCCAAAAAGAGCTCTAGAAACGGACATCAGGAACCTGGACTGGTGAGTTTTCTTTCCCAGGGAAAAGAGCCGATGTTTGCGCTCCGAGTCCTGTGGCCCTGAGGCGGCAGCTGATTGCAAAAAATCCGAACATCGAAGGATAAGTCCAAGACAGGAGCTGCCCCCTCCTCATACTTGTGCTGCCCTGAGAGTCCCAGGGGAGCCCTCCAAACTGACATCAGGAACCTGGACTGGTGAGTTTTCTTTCCCAGGGAAAAGAGCCGATGTTTGCGCTCCGAGTCCTGTGGTCCGGAGCGGGCAGCTGAGTGCAAAAAATCCGAACATCGAAGGATAAGTCCCAGACAGGATCTGCCCCCACCTCATACTTGTGCTGCCCTGACAGTCCCAGGGGAGCCCTCCAAACTGACATCAGGAACCGGGACTGGTGAGTTTTCTTTCCCAGGGAAAAGAGCCGATGTTTGCGCTCCGAGTCCTGTGGTCCGGAGCGGGCAGCTGAGTGCAAAAAATCCGAACATCGAAGGATAAGTCCCAGACAGGAGCTGCCTCCATCTCATACTTGTGCTGCCCTGAGAGTCCAAAAAGAACCCTACAAACTGACATCAGGAACCTGGACTGGTGAGTTTTCTTTCCCAGGGAAAAGAGCCGATGTTTGCGCTCCGAGTCCTGTGGCCCTGAGCCGGCAGCTGACCGCACAAATTCCGAACATCGAAGGATAAGTCCCAGACAGGAGCTGCCTCCATCTCATACTTGTGCTGCCCTGAGAGTCCAAAAAGAACCCTACAAACTGACATCAGGAACCTGGACTGGTGAGTTTTCTTTCCCATGGAAAAGAGCCGATGTTTGCGCTCCGAGTCCTATGGCCCTGAGCCGGCAGCTGACTGCAAAAAATCCTAACATCGAAGGATAAGTCCCAGACAGGAGCTGCCCCCATCTCATACTTGTGCTGCCCTGAGAGTCCAAAAAGGGCCCTACAAACTGACATCAGTAACCTGGACTGGTGAGTTTTCTTTCCCAGGGAAAAGAGCCGATGTTTGCGCTCCGAGTCCTGTGGTCCTGAGCGGGCAGCTGAGTGCAAGAAATCCAAACATCGAAGGATAAGTCCCAAACAGGAGCTGCCCCCACCTCATGCTTGTGCTACCCTGAGAGTCCCAGGGGAGCCCTCCAAACTGACATCAGGAACCTGGACTGGTGAGTTTTCTTTCCCAGGGAAAAGAGCCGATGTTTGCGCTCCGACTCTTGTGGCCGTGAGCATGCAGCTGACTGCAAAAAATCCGAACATCGAAGGATAAGTCCCAGACAGGATCTGCCCCCACCTCATACTTGTGCTGCCCTGAGAGTCCCAGGGGAGCCCTCCAAACTGACATCAGGAACCTGGACTGGTGAGTTTTCTTTCCCAGGGAAAAGAGCCGATGTTTGCGCTCCGAGTCCTGTCGCCCTGAGCCGACAGCTGACCGCACAAATTCCGAACATCGAAGGATAAGTCCCAGACAGGAGCTGCCCCCACCTCATACTTGTGCTGCCCTGAGAGTCCAAAAAGGGCCCTACAAACTGACATCAGGAACCTGGACTGGTGAGTTTTCTTTCCCAGGGAAAAGAGCCGATGTTTGCGCTCCGAGTCCTGTGGCCCTGAGCCGGCAGCTGACTGCAAAAAATCGGAACATCGAAGGATAAGTCCCAGACAGGAGCTGCCCCCTCCTCATACTTGTGCTGCCCTGAGAGTCCCAGGGGAGCCCTCCAAACTGACATAAGGAACCTGCACTGGTGAGTTTTCTTTCCCAGGGAAAAGAGCCGATGTTTGCGCTCTGAGTCCTGTGGCCCTGAGCCGGCAGCTGATCGCACAAATTCCGAACATCGAAGGATAAGTCCCAGAAAGGAGCTGCCCCCATCTCATACTTGTGCTGCCCTGAGAGTTCAAAAAGAGCTCTACAAACTGACATCAGGAACCTGGACTGGTGAGTTTTCTTTCCCAGGGAAAAGAGCCGATGTTTGTGCTCAGGGTCCTGTGGTCCTGAGCGGGCCGTAGTCTGCAAAAAATCAAAATATCGAAGGATAAGTCCCAGACAGGAGCTGCCCCCACCTCATACTTGTGCTGCCCTGACAGTCCAAAGGGAGCCCTACAAACTGACATCAGGAACCTGGACTGGTGAGTTTTCTTTCCCAGGGAAAAGAGCCGATGTTTGCGCTCCGAGTCCTGTGGCCCTGAGCCGGCAGCTGAGTGCAAAAAATCCGAACATCGAAGGATAAGTCCCAGACAGGAGCTGCCCCCTCCTCATACTTGTGCTGCCCTGACAGTCCCAGGGGAGCCCTACAAACTGACATCAGGAACCTGGACTGGTGAGTTTTCTTTCCCAGGGAAAAGAGCCGATGTTTGCGCTCCGAGTCCTGTGGCCCTGAGCCGGCAGATGACTGCAAAAAATCCGAACATCGAAGGATAAGTCCCAGAGAGGAGCTGCCCCCACCTCATACTTGTGCTGCCCTGACAGTCCCAGGGGAGCCCTAAAAACTGACATCAGGAACCTGGACTGGTGAGTTTTCTTTCCCAGGGAAAAGAGCCGATGTTTGCGCTCCGAGTCCTGTGGCCCTGATCCGGCAGATGACTGCAAAAAATCCGAACATCGAAGGATAAGTCCCAGAGAGGAGCTGCCCCCACCTCATACTTGTGCTGCCCTGACAGTCCCAGGGGAGCCCTACAAACTGACATCAGGAACCTGGACTGGTGAGTTTTCTTTCCCAGGGAAACGAGCCAATGTTTGCGCTCCGAGTCCTGTGGCCGTGAGCCGGCAGCTGACTGCACAAATTCCGAACATCGAAGGATAAGTCCCAGACAGGAGCTGCCCCCACCTCATACTTGTGCTGCCCTGAGAGTCCAAAAAGAGCTCTACAAACTGACATCAGGAACCTGGACTGGTGAGTTTTCTTTCCCAGGGAAAAGAGCCGATGTTTGTGCTCCGAGTCCTGTGGCCCTGAGCCGGCAGCTGAGTGCAAGAAATCCGAACATCGAAGGATAAGTCCCAGACAGGAGCTGCCCCCATCTCATACTTGTGCTGCCCTGAGAGTCCAAAAAGGGCCCTACAAACTGACATCAGGAACCTGGACTGGTGAGTTTTCTTTCCCAGGGAAAAGAGCCGATGTTTGCGCTCCGAGTCCTGTGGTCCTGAGCGGGCAGCTGAGTGCAAGAAATCCAAACATCGAAGGATAAGTCCCAGACAGGAGCTGCCCCCACCTCATACTTGTGCTGCCCTGACAGTCCCAGGGGAGCCCTACAAACTGACATCAGGAACCTGGACTGGTGAGTTTTCTTTCCCAGGGAAAAGAGCCGATGTTTGCGCTCCGAGTCCTGTGGCCCTGAGCCGGCAGCTGACTGCAAAAAATCCGAACATCGAAGGATAAGTCCCAGACAGGAGCTGCCCCCACCTCATACTTGTGCTGCCCTGAGAGTCCAAAAAGAGCCCTACAAACTGACATCAGGAACCTGGACTGGTGAGTTTTCTTTCCCAGGGAAAAGAGCCGATGTTTGCGCCCCGAGTCCTGTGGCCCTGAGCCGGCAGCTGACCGCACAAATTCCGAACATCGAAGGATAAGTCCCAGAAAGGAGCTGCCCCCACCTCATACTTGTGCTGCCCTGACAGTCTCAGGGGAGCCCTCCAAACTGACATCAGGAACCGGGACTGGTGAGTTTTCTTTCCGAGGGAAAAGAGCCGATGTTTGCGCTCCGAGTCCTGTGGCCCTGAGCCGGCTGCTGACTGCACAAATTCCGAACATCGAAGGATAAGTCCCAGACAGGAGCTGCCTCCATCTCATACTTGGGCTGCCCTGAGAGTTCAAAAAGAACCCTACAAACTGACATCAGGAACCTGGACTGGTGAGTTTTCTTTCCCAGGGAAAAGAGCCGATGTTTGCGCTCCGAGTCCTGTGGTCCTGAGCGGGCAGCTGAGTGCAAGAAATCCAAACATCGAAGGATAAGTCCCAGACAGGAGCTGCCCCCACCTCATACTTGTGCTGCCCTGACAGTCCCAGGGGAGCCCTACAAACTGACATCAGGAACCTGGACTGGTGAGTTTTCTTTCCCAGGGAAAAGAGCCGATGTTTGCGCTCCGAGTCCTGTGGCCCTGAGCCGGCAGCTGACTGCAAAAAATCCTAACATCGAAGGATAAGTCCCAGACAGGAGCTGCCCCCACCTCATACTTGTGCTGCCCTGAGAGTCCAAAAAGAGCCCTACAAACTGACATCAGGAACCTGGACTGGTGAGTTTTCTTTCCCAGGGAAAAGAGCCGATGTTTGCGCCCCGAGTCCTGTGGCCCTGAGCCGGCAGCTGACCGCACAAATTCCGAACATCGAAGGATAAGTCCCAGAAAGGAGCTGCCCCCACCTCATACTTGTGCTGCCCTGACAGTCTCAGGGGAGCCCTCCAAACTGACATCAGGAACCGGGACTGGTGAGTTTTCTTTCCGAGGGAAAAGAGCCGATGTTTGCGCTCCGACTCCTGTGGCCCTGAGCCGGCAGCTGGCCGCACAAATTCCGAACATCGAAGGATAAGTCCCAGAAAGGAGCTGCCCCCACCTCATACTTGTGCTGCCCTGACAGTCCCAGGGGAGCCCTACAAACTGACATCAGGAACCTGGACTGGTGAGTTTTCTTTCCCAGGGAAAAGAGCCGATGTTTGCGCCCCGAGTCCTGTGGTCCGGAGCGGGCAGCTGAGTGCAAAAAATCAAAACATCGAAGGATAAGTCCCAGACAGGAGCTGCCCCCACCTCATACTTGTGCTGCCCTGACAGTCCCAGGGGAGCCCTACAAACTGACATCAGGAACCTGGACTGGTGAGTTTTCTTTCCCAGGGAAAAGAGCCGATGTTTGTGCTCCGAGTCCTGTGGCCCTGAGCCGGCAGCTGATTGCAAAAAATCGGAACATCGAAGGATAAGTCCCAGACAGGAGCTGCCTCCATCTCATACTTGTGCTGCCCTGAGAGTCCAAAAAGAACCCTACAAACTGACATCAGGAACCTGGACTGGTGAGTTTTCTTTCCCAGGGAAAAGAGCCGATGTTTGCGCTCCGAGTCCTGTGGCCCTGAGCCGGCAGCTGAGTGCAAGAAATCCGAACATCGAAGGATAAGTCCCAGACAGGAGCTGCCCCCATCTCATACTTGTGCTGCCCTGAGAGTCCAAAAAGGGCCCTACAAACTGACATCAGGAACCTGGACTGGTGAGTTTTCTTTCCCAGGGAAAAGAGCCGATGTTTGCGCTCCGAGTCCTGTGGTCCTGAACGGGCAGCTGAGTGCAAGAAATCCAAACATCGAAGGATAAGTCCCAGACAGGAGCTGCCCCCACCTCATACTTGTGCTGCCCTGACAGTCCCAGGGGAGCCCTACAAACTGACATCAGGAACCTGGACTGGTGAGTTTTCTTTCCCAGGGAAAAGAGCCAATGTTTGCGCTCCGAGTCCTGTGGCCCTGAGCCGGCAGCTGACCTCACAAATTCCGAACATCGAAGGATAAGTCCCAGAAAGGAGCTGCCCCCACCTCATACTTGTGCTGCCCTGACAGTCCCAGGGGAGCCCTACAAACTGACATCAGGAACCTGGACTGGTGAGTTTTCTTTCCCAGGGAAAAGTGCTGATGTTAGCGCTCCGACTCCTGTGGCCCTGAGCCGGCAGCTGACCGCAAAAAATCCGAACATCGAAGGATAAGTCCCAGACAGGAGCTGCCCCCACCTCATACTTGTGCTGCCCTGAGAGTCCAAAAAGAGCTCTACAAACTGACATCAGGAATCTGGACTGGTGAGTTTTCTTTCCCAGGGAAAAGAGCTGATGTTTGCGCTCCGACTCCTGTGGCCCTGAGCTGGCAGCTGACCGCACAAATTCTGAACATCGAAGGATAAGTCCCAGAAAGGAGCTGCCCCCACCTCATACTTGTGCTGCCCTGACAGTCCCAGGGGAGCCCTACAAACTGACATCAGGAACCTGGACTGGTGAGTTTTCTTTCCCAGGGAAAAGAGCCGATGTTTGCGCTCCGAGTCCTGTGGCCCTGAGCGGGCAGCTGACCGCACAAATTCCGAACATCGAAGGATAAGTCCCAGAAAGGAGCTGCCCCCATCTCATACTTGTGCTGCCCTGACAGTCCCAGGGGAGCCCTACAAACTGACATCAGGAACCTGGACTGGTGAGTTTTCTTTCCCAGGGAAAAGAGCCGATGTTTGCGCCCCGAGTCCTGTGGCCGTGAGCCGGCAGCTGACCGCACAAATTCCGAACATCGAAGGATAAGTCCCAGAAAGGAGCTGCCCCCACCTCATACTTGTGCTGCCCTGACAGTCTTAGGGGAGCCCTACAAACTGACATCAGGAACCTGGACTGGTGAGTTTTCTTTCCCAGGGAAAAGAGCCGATGTTTGCGCTCCGAGTCCTGTGGTCCTGAGCGGGCAGCTGAGTGCAAGAAATCCAAACATCGAAGGATAAGTCCCAGACAGGAGCTGCCCCCACCTCATACTTGTGCTGCCCTGACAGTCCCAGGGGAGCCCTACAAACTGACATCAGGAACCTGGACTGGTGAGTTTTCTTTCCCAGGGAAAAGAGCCGATGTTTGCGCTCCGAGTCCTGTGGCCCTGAGCCGGCAGCTGACTGCAAAAAATCCGAACATCGAAGGATAAGTCCCAGACAGGAGCTGCCCCCACCTCATACTTGTGCTGCCCTGAGAGTCCAAAAAGAGCCCTACAAACTGACATCAGGAACCTGGACTGGTGAGTTTTCTTTCCCAGGGAAAAGAGCCGATGTTTGCGCCCCGAGTCCTGTGGCCCTGAGCCGGCAGCTGACCGCACAAATTCCGAACATCGAAGGATAAGTCCCAGAAAGGAGCTGCCCCCACCTCATACTTGTGCTGCCCTGACAGTCTCAGGGGAGCCCTCCAAACTGACATCAGGAACCGGGACTGGTGAGTTTTCTTTCCGAGGGAAAAGAGCCGATGTTTGCGCTCCGAGTCCTGTGGCCCTGAGCCGGCTGCTGACTGCACAAATTCCGAACATCGAAGGATAAGTCCCAGACAGGAGCTGCCTCCATCTCATACTTGGGCTGCCCTGAGAGTTCAAAAAGAACCCTACAAACTGACATCAGGAACCTGGACTGGTGAGTTTTCTTTCCCAGGGAAAAGAGCCGATGTTTGCGCTCCGAGTCCTGTGGTCCTGAGCGGGCAGCTGAGTGCAAGAAATCCAAACATCGAAGGATAAGTCCCAGACAGGAGCTGCCCCCACCTCATACTTGTGCTGCCCTGACAGTCCCAGGGGAGCCCTACAAACTGACATCAGGAACCTGGACTGGTGAGTTTTCTTTCCCAGGGAAAAGAGCCGATGTTTGCGCTCCGAGTCCTGTGGCCCTGAGCCGGCAGCTGACTGCAAAAAATCCTAACATCGAAGGATAAGTCCCAGACAGGAGCTGCCCCCACCTCATACTTGTGCTGCCCTGAGAGTCCAAAAAGAGCCCTACAAACTGACATCAGGAACCTGGACTGGTGAGTTTTCTTTCCCAGGGAAAAGAGCCGATGTTTGCGCCCCGAGTCCTGTGGCCCTGAGCCGGCAGCTGACCGCACAAATTCCGAACATCGAAGGATAAGTCCCAGAAAGGAGCTGCCCCCACCTCATACTTGTGCTGCCCTGACAGTCTCAGGGGAGCCCTCCAAACTGACATCAGGAACCGGGACTGGTGAGTTTTCTTTCCGAGGGAAAAGAGCCGATGTTTGCGCTCCGACTCCTGTGGCCCTGAGCCGGCAGCTGGCCGCACAAATTCCGAACATCGAAGGATAAGTCCCAGAAAGGAGCTGCCCCCACCTCATACTTGTGCTGCCCTGACAGTCCCAGGGGAGCCCTACAAACTGACATCAGGAACCTGGACTGGTGAGTTTTCTTTCCCAGGGAAAAGAGCCGATGTTTGCGCCCCGAGTCCTGTGGTCCGGAGCGGGCAGCTGAGTGCAAAAAATCAAAACATCGAAGGATAAGTCCCAGACAGGAGCTGCCCCCACCTCATACTT